>NC_135857.1:4486190-4786190 GCF_031162955.1 Sander vitreus
AAACTACAACTTCTGCAATTTCTTCTTTTATTCTTCTGTCTTCTAATCTATATCTTCTTAATACAATAATGATAATTAGTATTGCTGTTCTTAACTGAGTTATAAAACAGACCACAGAACAAAAACTGTTGCAGTAAGTGCAACCTCCTCAGTGACGATGATTTATTCCCTTACTGTTGAAAGATTGAGGTTAGCTCCAGGGCCGTGCTCAGTTACTGAATCTTTGAACCTAGCATGACTGTCTATGAGGGACAGGTGTTCCTCGTAGAAACATGACATAGCCCCAAAATGCTGAGGGGCTTTGATAAAGCAAATCTCTCACAGATTTGAACCTGAGTGGAGCGGAGAACATCAGCCCTGGCCATCAGACATGTTGATAGTGATTGACAGCCACCTTTCCCTTGCATAGAAAAGCACCTATTGAACTTGAGGGTGATTGTCCAATGTATTTATTATGAAGAATCTATAGATTTTACCGAATGCTTACACATACAAGTGAATGCTTAGACAAAAGCATCAAAACCCCTGACTTTTGTAACCATGCCTTAAACCAGGAATCTTCAACAGGGGGTCCGGGACCCCTACGGGGGTCCTCAGAATAAATGCCGGGGGGGGGCCTCCAAATTATTGTTAATTTTTGAAAGTTTTTTTCAAAAATGTAAAAAAGTCTTAACATGAATCCAACATATTATTAGCAAATATAAATCCCCACTGCTTACTGGCCTATATTCAATGTAGTCACTAAGGCCATCCACAGATGTGTGCCACATGTATGTTTAACATTAAAACATGATTTATAAAATCATGCCAACAATTATTAGGCTATTTGAATAGCTTAGTATTCTATGCAAAAAAATGAATGTATAAAGGTTTTAGGCCGCCCTACAACTTATTGTAGGCCCAGTTTAATATGCAACTTAATTCTATACAATATATGTAGTAGGGGGTCCCTGCTCCATCTCTCTTTCAGATAAGGGGTCTTTGGCTTAAAAAACGTTGAAGACCCCTGGTTTAAAGGACAAATCCGGTGCAAAATGAACCTAGGGGTTAATAACACGTGTCCGAGTCGACCGTTCTCTGGGATATGTTTTCATGCTAATCGAATGTGACCAGTTTTAGTGAAAACCGCTAATTAGCTTATAGCGCTAGTCGTCGGGGCAGAAGGTAAAGTAAAAAGTGTGTGTATTGTTTTGGTGAAAGAGTCTTTCAAAAGTTTTTCAAAAGACAGAAGACCGGTTTTGAATACAGTGTTTAATTTTAAGGGAATTGTGGAGATGTGACAAAATAGTTCTTTTCAGTTTTGTGTTTTGAGAAATTGAGCTATAGTTTCAGGAAGCATTGTGAAATACTGGAATAGTACATGTTTTTCTGTTGAATGCAGTGTTTTATTTCTTAAATAGACCCAGGCAAAGTAAATATCGGCGTTTGCAAAAGACAGAGAAACATTAGTGTTGCAATGTCTAAATGTACGTTGTTTTGTAGCACTCCCACAGTATGACTAATCAATGTTTTCTAGTTGGGTTCTTTGGATCATTATTCCCTGGACTACACATGAGTTGGATGAAACGACAGATGGATGAAAATGAGGAATCACATTATTCCCCTCTGCATAATGACTCTAGTGATTTCTCAAAGTAACCATGAACAAGCCGCATTGTTACACTTTGATACAAAACCGTGCACCTTAATCTTGTACCTCATAGACTGTACAGCCTACAGACAAACCAATGCTGATGGCCACACCCTCCTGAAGTGAATAAGCACGTTTATTTGATGCACACTCCACGTTTAAGATGTGTTTATATCTTTGAACTGATTCCCCAGAGCTTATTGGGAGCCTGTGGGGTGTAGTGAAATCAGACTTCCAATTAGACAAGCTGCTTCCTGTATTACAGGGCTGGATTCATTAGGGCATGTTTTACAGCAGTGTGGTAGGACCACAGAGATGGGGTTTCTTATTGTGACCTTGGAGTAGAAGTAACATGTTTGCACATGCACGCTCTCTCTCTCCTTCTCCCTCTCTCTCTCCCTCTCTCAATTTTCAGTTTCAGTTTGCTTTATTGGCATGACAAAAAAAATACATCATATTTAGCTGCTAATTTTCGTCCTCACTGTAGGTAGTGAAACATGTACATAAGAAATGTAATTCTCTCTCTCTCTCTCTCTCTCTCTCTCTCTCTCTCTCTCTCTCACTTACTCACACAATCGTCTTGGGCGGTGCTAGGCGCCGGACAGAGCAAGGGTGCCGCTGCAAAATAGCCTCAGGAAGGAACTTGTTTTGGTGGAACATGTGTACGTTCAAAAGTTGTTTTAGTCGTGCAACAGAAAACTCAGATTGGACAGATAGTCTAGCTAGCTGTCTGGATTTACCCTGCAGAGATCTGAGGAGCAGTTAACCATAGTCCTCAGAAACCCACCAGAGGTTAGAATTCCAACACAAAGAAAGAGGAAGGTGACAGACATCAGCGGAAAGATATGCATCCAGCGGAATTTGGGCTTGAAAACCAATTATCATACGTGAGAGCAATATTGTTATCAGGTCTCCCTGGTTTTTGTTTAAAATAAAATTGACAAAAATTCCCAATCCGTGCAAAACCACAAGCATTTTATTGGTGTTTTTTTATTTGAATGATGCATTTGATAAGGTCTGTAAAGCCTGTCTTGTTTCAATCATTGTTTTTATACAGAAGCATTTAATAGTAACATAAAACTGTTTAATGGGATGGTCTTATGTTAGTAAATTTGGAGTTGTTACAGCTCTAAGCAGCATCAACCTTATTCTGCTTGTGTGTTCTGGTACATGTTGCAGGTCGCAAAATTGTCAAGAAACCTGAAAGAAATATATACGGAAATATCTGCATTAACAGAAATGACATGAATGAATAAATATCATCACCTGGTAACTGTAACAAAGCATTTAATAAACTATTTGTCTTTAAATAGCTTTAAATAGGTTTCATTTTTAAAGTGCTGCTTTCCATAAGAAATGACTCCCATATAAAAAATGTCAGTTTGCTGGTTCGAACAAGTTGCACGCTTGTTCAAAAAATCAAGATCAAAGGAAGTGAAACAGTAAGAGCTATTAATACAGATAATAATTGCCTCTCTCTGACATACATCTTTTGAATTTGCTAAGTTATAAAATAAGTGACAAATGTGTAAAATAGAACAATATGTTTTAAAGAACCACCGACGCAATCACATCTTTTATACAGAGGGGATTGGTAATTATATCCGTTTCCCAGTAGAGACAAATATAATCACTTTTGTAAAACATTGGCATTTTGATGCATCAGTGCTAGAGACAGAGATACTGTGATCATTTGCTGCAGGGAGACAGTACTTTCTGTAATATTGGGATCTGTAATTTCACTGAATCCACATTGAGCACAACATGAGAGCTTGCTCTGAAACGGTCACGGCCATTGTAGCAGCAGAATATCAGGCAAAAATTATGCTTCAAAGAAATCACTAGTGGCTTCCCAGCTCACAGTCGTGCTTATTTCCTCCCGCAGTATTTCTTGTGAAGTTATTTATTTGTTTACTTTTTTTGGCATCTCGCAGAGTCTCTGCTCAGATCATGGATTAGTGGAGATATTCTCTTGCTCATTTGCAAGCTAATTTGCTGGGTTTAGAGGCCCTTGTGGACAGTTTTGGTCTGTTATCTGTGGAGTTGCATACCCGCTCCCTGCCAGTGCCTCTGACAGTCTAAACCAACAGCACATCAGGGCCCATCTTCCCACCAAGGCTCAGGGGCCGCAGTACAGCTCAAAGCACGGCATGGAGCAGGATGAGCCCTGCTCCATGGAGGATCATCCTAACCCCGTCTCACAACTTCTGTCCCTCTCTTAGCAAGATTCATTTAACATACAGTCAATTATCTATGCTCATGTTATATTTATGTGGTACAAATAGCAAGGCACTGATTTGATATTCTGGATCTCTAGCTGTGCATATACTGACCTTATTACAGTTTTCTTTTTCAATCGCTAACAAGCATCGGGCAATGGACCTTTTTCACAGCAGACATTTTGACTTGTCATAGTAGGAAAAGCACAGCTGAAATTGATAACCTTAACGATGGCTCAATTCCATCAAGTGTCCCAGTGAGCTATTTCAGTGAGTCAGCATGAACAATACCAGGGCCTCTCCTAAGTGGAATGCAGCCATCATTAATGGTTTCGAACACACCTGTGCTTTTCCTACTATGACATGTCAACATGTCTGCCGTGAAAAAGGTCTATACTGAAGCCATGCTCTTCAAATACTCAGCATTACTTCCATGCACCTTGGCCAAACAGTTAATCTCACCCCCAAAACTCACTCCAACCAACAAAACACTTCATACATGTCTCAAAATAAGCTCGGTGGACCAAAACACTGGCAACACCTCTCACTCAGAAAGCACACATCGTCACCCATACCACACTAGCCTAAAAACCACTGACAACACAGAGCATATTACATAAATGATCAACTTTTATCATTTTTTTTTTTTTTTTTTTAAATAAATCCATATTTTATTATAGAATACTAACAGCTTTTCACTTTGACTGTTCTAAAGTAGCCTATATGTAACACAAATGAATCAGACATCTGCTTAAATATCCTCTTTTTCTATATTTTTGCATAACAGTAATGTACTTGTGAAAAATAAAAAGTTGAAACAAAAAAAAGTCCTGAAATTCCTTAATCAGATCAGTCATTGGCCAGATTCAATCAACCCACATTAAATACAATTTTTAAGTTTTAGTTTAGTTTTTTAGTTTAGTTTATTTTGAACATGTTTTGATAATATATATTTTTGCTGAGTATAGATAATAAATATATATATATATATATATATGTGTGTATGTATGTATGTATATATATATATATATATATATATATATATATATATATATATATATATATATATATATATATATGTATGTATATAAAGAGACGTCATGCGTCACTTTTTTTTAAGATTTAGTTTTTTAGGCATTTCAGCCTCTAATGGAAAGGACAGCTAGATATGAAAGGGGAGAGAGAGGGGGAAGACATGCAGGAAATCGTCCAGGTCGGACTTGAACCCTGGACCTTCTGCATCGAGGCATACACCTCTATATATATATGTGTGCCTGCTCCACCAACTGAGCCCACCCGGCCACCGTCCTGCCACTTTCAACTCCTTTTATATTTTAAGCAAACATAACATATGCAAATATTTAACAGTTGTGATTTAACAACTAAGTCATAAACTGAACAATTTTCACAGACGTGACAGAAATGGAATAATGTGTCCCTGAACAAAGGGGGGGGAGAGTCAAAATCAAAAGTAGCCCTCAGTATCTGGTGTGGCCACCAGGTGCATTAAGTACTGCAGTGCATCTCCTCCTCATGTACTGCACCAGACTGGCCAGTTCTTGCGATTGTTGTTGCCCAACAATATCTAAGTCCTCACAAACCCAAAGAGACAGTTGGTGTATAAACACCTCTTCACTTGTATTTATGAAGTGGTGTGTAGTTAGAGTCCAATCATTTCCACCCAGTGAGGTAAACATATTTTTAATTTAAAAGGAAAAAAGAGCACCGGTATCAGATCAATATTGGCTTTTACCCTGACCAAAAGGTAATTGCTCCCTAGATACAAATTAGTTGCGCTCCTGTCCGTGAAATCTTTGGTGTATTTTTCCCTCATACCCCATTCCACTGAGCCTACATTACAAAAAAAAGTAGAATCTTATCACATCTTAATTATCATTTCTTACTTCTATCAATTTTTTTTAAATGTTTTTTTAACATGGTACACTATCTTCTCTGAACAACTAGTTGTCTCTAGTGAAAGCAATTAGCGGTTGTTAACCATGCCGAGGAAGCAGAGATCATAACATGCTGTTGCCCTCATATCAGACGGAAATGATTCAACTTCCATGCTGAGATTTCTCTCATTACCGGTCACCTCGGATATGTAGAAGTCTCTGATACAAATCCAGGAGCAGAGCCTTCAGGCTTGCTTGATTTACAAAAGTTTCATCAGTAAACACCATCTCTGGTAATGTGAATGATTTTACTTTTGTCGATCACTTGATCCAAAACTGGATAATACTTATGTGTTTTAGGATTAAGACATACATTAATGCAAGTAAGATACATTTGTTTTTTATCATGCTTGTGTACATATTATCTTCATATGCATAGCATCTATGTGCAGACTATAACTGAAAAACTATAACAAGTATCTAACAACAAAGTGTGAGTATGATATAGAGGTGTGAATCTTCGATTATGGTTATCATGTCTTCGATTCGATATCTCGATGCATCAAATACATTTTTACTATTAAAGCCATATAGGATATTTAATTCATATCTTTTCAAGCTTCAAAAACAAAACATTCTGCAGTGCTCTAATACTAAATACACTGGATACATAAAACTACAGCACTGAGCACATGGCACTTCCTGAATGTGCAAAACATAACGGAATATGTAAACAGAAAGGTTGTTAGGCCTACATGAAATTGTAAACAGAAATAATCCATTATGGCGCGGCCGATTTCGATCGCCAGCATCGCCCGTGTCCACGATTCGATGCATCGATTATTTGATTAATTTCAACACCTCTAGTATGATGACGGCACAATAAAATTGTAAATGTTCAGAAGGTGCAGATGCAAGGTGTCTGTGACAGTAACTGCACAACATCCGTGCTTCTTTTTTTTGTTTTTTCGAACTGCATTCGGAGTACAAGCTTGTCTGTGTGATAACTCAGACGATCATCTGCGAGCATAACGGTGATTTATCATTTGCAACATTCCCGCTTTAGCTCTCAGGCTTTGTCAGAACTGCATGATTCAAAGTAATTTAAGCACACTTAAGTATAGGGGTGGTGCACACATATGATTTTCACATACATAAAGACCCTGCAATTCCAGAACCTTGTTGTGCTGGTCAGCTCCAGTTCTTCCTGGATTATTTCTCTCCCAGTGAAAGTGGCTCGGCACAGTGAAATTTCACATCCTGTGCATTTTGCAGAAAATAGCTCAGGACGTAAGCTTTAGATTTTTTCCCCCTCTGCCTTCAGTGGTTTCCCTAAAGTACTGCTGTCACACTGGCAACACTAGTCTTATCTCAGCTGTATGAATTGCCAGCTTCTGCAGCAGGTCACACCACAACTGTATGCACTCTGTCTTCAAACCTCAATGCTTGCACTGTGCGAATGACCACATTTTGGCATAGACAGCTATTTAGTTGATTTAAACAGACGTTTTACTAGCTGAGCAGTTATGGAGGTTCATAGTTGGTTGGATGTGTAACAGTTTTAGCTTTTCATTTCGTGCCAACGAGATGTCCGGGACAGCCAGAAACATTTCCACACTGAGCTTAGGAATGAGGCAGTTGTTTTTAAAATTTAGTTAGTTAGTTAGACAACTTGATCCGTGAAGTATAAAATAAGCTGATTTCTGTCAGTCAGCTGTCTGATAAGCAGTTACATAAAAAAAACAAAAAACCATACATTGGCTGTATGACCCTATAGAATATGACTGGTGCAGGACTGAGGTAACACTATTGTAAGGCTTTTGCAGAGATGAACCTGGAAAGTGAGGATAAAAGAGCAACTTTTTTCTTAACCTTGTTTATATTGTTGAAATGGCATTAAACAGATTTTGTTTTCAAGTCTGAGAGATGACCCTGACATCCCTGATTGCCCAGAAGTCTACATGTAATTTTGACTTTGTGGAAGTTGTCAAGAGTTATCTCTGTATAGTTCACCTAGCAAGAGGCTGCAGGTTACAGCTTGTTAGTGAACGCCGCTAATGGGTTGCTTGCCACTTTCGATCCTGGGTCAGAGTTTAATTGTTGTGGTTTTTTAATTGTACTCAGTTGCCACCCTTGTAATAGATCACATCGTCTCTGGAAAGGCCGTAAAGATGCAGCATTGAAGATTGAAAAAAAAAAGTGATGGGAAGGGCCTAACATAATTCAACCTTGGACTCTGTCTGTGATGATATATTTCAGTTCAAACTTCACAATTGCACAGCTATAAAAAAAAAAAGGGATTTGATTAAGGGTCACAAAATGCTGCTAGGCCAGTATTATTTTTCCATTCATTCAGTGAACTTTTATCTGTACAGGGTGGTCCAGTGAGAGTTGTTGACTGTTGCATGTGCGCCCTATGTACACAGGACAATAAAGCAGAGGTATTACATGTTGCATTTATGAGTGCAAACAAGAAAAAGAAAAACGTGTATTAAAAAATGCGCAATTAAAATGTAATAGGAAAAAGTAGTATAAAATGAGAGTTGTTATGCACCCTGCTGCCTTGCTCACTCTGTACACATCCAAGAGAAGTGTCAGAGAATATGGCATGTTTCATGACGAGATACCTGCTTTAATTAGTATCTGATACTGAGCCTGCTGTCATTTCTAAGCATTCAGGAAAAATGCATTCATTAAAGATGCTGCACATTCTAAAAAACTCTGACAACACAATGTATAACGGGTAACAACACAACCCACTGCAATGCAATAGCAGGAGTGGAAATGGATCAGGCTTCATACAGCTGCTAGCGATCAATAAAAAATTGGTCGGCCTCGATTCTGTTCCTGCAGATCATCTCAGGACATCCCGAGTACGTCAACATGTGTGCAAAAAGAACCAAAATATCAACACAAGTTGATGAACTGGATTTACTGAGGTAAGGGATATCTCTGCAGAGCGATACATTCTTTAACAGGACTAATATAATATATTGTTTCAGTGTTGTATTGTATTCTGTTTATTAGGTGGTGAGTGCCGCATATTGGTGCTCCTGACTACAGTAACCATTATTAAAAATAGCATGTTGATGTCCAGTATTCAGCAATTGAAAAATACATTTGAAATGTGCATTCTGATTTATCACTGGTTTGACAGAGTATTAAAGGATAGTTCTTGTGATCATGTTGTTGCCCATCTCCAGTTGCTAGGACTCCATCTACCCCTGGCAACTTTATTTCTATTTATCGCCTCAGTGGAAATTTGTAATTGAAATTGGCTTACCTCGTTTGGTCCAAAGTCTCTAAAATTACCCTCCGGAAAAGGTGTTCTCTATCTGCATATAATACTATTTCATTATTACTTTCTTGCCACTACCGCTGTGTTGAATACATACTTGGAATTTATTTCCGGAAAAGAGGTAATAGATGCACCTAAATGGTTGCAAAATGCTGATACTAGATCAAGATTCCTATTTCTGTTCAAGTGATGCAGCCAGTCTTATATTACCATAGAATTCTTCAAACTACTTCTATTATAAACACGCCTTATTTGCCATGTTTTAAGCTCAGTGGCTTTAGTTTTACCATGGTTTGAATTATATAAGCACTTAGAAACACGAGCCTCTTGGCAGCATGTATTTTAAATAACCCTTTGCACTCAGTGAGAGCTGAGAGACACACCAATCAATTCTTTAACGCTGACAAAGAGTCTGAAATGAACAAAAACAATGGGCTTTTATGTAAGCTATGGCGAGAGCATGATGAGAGGAGGAAATAATGTTTTGACAGAAGTATGCTTCTTTAAGCATACATGCTATTATGATATTCATGCAAAACATGGCAAATCTGCACAAATTAAACAAAGGTGGCCTTCTCAGTACTCAGTACCGCTAAAAGTTTGATTCCAGAAGAAAGTTTGGAAAATATGAAGGTTTTCAATCGTTTTTTTTAAAAGGCAATGCTTAAGCTCTTCACTGTCTTTTATTGGGAATGATGCTGCTTCTTCTGGGTATACTTTAGAATGTTATTAGGCCAGGCCTAGAGTGTGCTGAGGAATGACAGGATTGGGATGGTGCCATCTTTGTTCAGCAAGGCCCCAGGCAAGCCACATGTAGCCCTAATGAGTCGCTTACAATTTCAGGCTCTGCTTGCTCTCAAACACCAAAAGTAAACTTTTGTCTTCCCCCCCCCCTCACTATTCGGGGACCTTAAGAGGATTGTGGGGTCATTATTTATTCATGCCATTGTGTTTATTCGCTAGCTTCTGTGTGTGATGGGAGAGGGAATCGAGCAGCCAGTGCAGACGGAGTGAAAGCTGATAATTATCCGCTATTAGCATTGTTTTTTTTTTATCCATGGTTTAAGTCGGCTCAGTTGATGATCGAGCTAAGATAGACGAGGTCCAGAAACATCCATTTAAAGCAGATTACCAAGCGCACGTCTTTGAAGTCTGGAATCCTCTGCAGAGGACTTGCCGAATGGGTGTGGATGCATTTATAAGCCGGTATTTACGCCTCTTTTTCTGTGCTGTTAAAGAAGCTATCCTGTCATGATGTCAGTTACTCGTGTTGACCAGGAGATCCTTAAAAACAGCCATCACAAACTTGCAGGATGACATGACAGGACATCGAGAGGTGAGGAGATGGGAACCTTTTCGTTTTATCCTAGAACAAAGACAGCCCTAGGGATGCTTGAATGGGGCTGCATGGAGGGATTTAGTGATGTCAGAGCTCGTCAGACCTAACATTGATTCAAAAGACTAGTGAAGTAAAGAGAAAAGAAGATTTGGACGGGGGTTTTCAAGACGAAGGAGTCTCGAAAATGGATCAATTAGTGATTACTCTGTTCTAAAAGAACAGTTAGAAAACTTGTCTTTATTGTAGTGCGTCAGCTAAACTGCCTTGACGAGTTCAGCTGGCCTGCACATTGTGTCCTCCATTTATCATAGGTGTCCAATGAGCATTTCTTATGGGTAACACTTAAAAAGTTGCTTCTCTCGGACTTTTCTCTATGAAGGTGGCAGTGGCTCAGTAGTGAGGTTTCTCCTCAAACAGAAAAACATTTCAGTTTGTTTATGATTTCGCATTTCCATTTCTGTTTATCACAGAGGAGTCGAAACAGATGGTGTCTTTCGGCTCGATTGCAGGGCACGCACACAGAGAAATGGAGTGGACTGAATGGATGAGAGTGGCAGAGGCCAGGCAGGGATGTGGGTCGAGGAAGACTGGGGAGGGAGTCTGTGCTTATAATCACCCAGAGAAGAAATGCTATCTCTAGTCTCAGTCACTCTGCCCCCCTTTTCATCCTCGGAGGTGATACTTTTGAAAGCCACTGGCATCAGTACTCTGCTGTGTGCTAAGGCTTGTGTGCTACTGCTGCCTTATTTTTCTCAACTTTAGTTGGATATTTTCCTCCTCCTCCTCCTCCTCCATGCAGAGGAATAGATTAGCACCGAGTGATTTCATCCTTAAATTGGTGTAATTTAAAGAGGAGTGTGGGGTAGAGGTTTGATCTATCTGAGGCCCACCGCCTGTGAACGTGTTTATGGAAGTTGTGACAACTGCTAATTTGATTTAAACACATTTCTTACTATTTCTACCATCCACACTCTTCTGCAGGCACGACAATATCTGTATTAATGACCAGAGAATTTTTTTGCTTGTTTTCTGGATTTATTCTCACCACCCGTTTTATAATTCGGCATTCAATATCTATTTAAGAGCGTACAGTAGTTGTAAGTAAAGGATGCTGGGTTTAAAGTGCTGATAGAAATGTTGTGGGTAAGCCTTAAATGGTTTTGGTGCCTAGAGTGGTAATGTTTTTTTATTACACACAAATATAATTTCCATTTTCTCAGTAATGGTCATGTCTATAAAAAAAACATTCATGGGTATTTACAATTTGTTTTCAACCTCATTATACATTATGTTCACTCTCCGTTATTGTGATATTGATTCCTAGCAGGTAAACAGCACTGTCGGAGGAATTGTTATCATTTTTCCAATGTAAAAGCTGTGTCTGTTTGGATTTTTTGTTGCGTAGTTTGGGGTAGGGTGTTGGACTATGTGCAGTGTCCTGCAGAATTACAGTTTCCCTGACCAATGAATTACAGGGCATCACCTGGGGACATGCTTGTCATCCCACAGCAGGCATAGTTTTAGCATAACCTTGTGTAGATGATAAAAGTGAAAAACAAACATTTTCTAAAGACGAAAAGACAGCTTATCACTTGCGTTTGCTGCATTAGGCTTATGACTTTTTCAAAACCGTCCCTTTGAGCTTCACACTGTCTCATTTGGGGGGTTTTTTGGTGTGAGATGAGATCACCTATCAAGTGTTAATTTCATAAAAGGCTAGTTATGGCTTGCAGCTGTGCAATAGAAAACAATTATGTCAATTTGGGAATCCTTATAATGCATAACCAGAATGAACCATCTTGTTTGTATTGCCTGGAGAGAGCTGATAAGAATAATTATTACCTGAGCACATACACTTATAACTTACGATAGCGCATCAGTGTTCCCGAAACAAAGTAAACAAAAACCTTGAATTCATTTTATAAATTGTTCAGGCACTATAATGAATCTAGCTCATTTTATAGCATCATCTCAGTTTTTGAAGCAGCATCATGTTTACTTGCCGTTTCAACGGCTGTTACTTCGTCTGTCTGATAAACATACAGTATGTGAATCATTGGGAAATGAAGTCCATTGCCTTTATGATCACATGCCCTCAAGGAATGTTCTGCAAAGAGTGTGAAAAGTCTGCCTCAAACCAAATGTACAGGGAACATTGACATTAAAACATATTCGTACTGAAGAGTGGAACATTTAATTTCTTACTCTGAGGAGACAATCAGCCTTCCTGTCACTCTGTATGTGTGCTGTTGTTTTGTTAACATCATTTCTCATTGTTCAGCTGTAATATCTTCGTCTGTTGTTTTTTTTTGCATAGTGTTGTTATCAAGCCTTTAACGGTGATGAATAGTTTTCACTAAATTTGGGAGGGTTCGTGCAATTCCTTCTGTCACTGAAAGTGACCTAAAAAACAGGGTTCAAAAGAAGCACCATTTACCAGCCAAATACTTGTAAAATATGCAAGTCGATGGTAGTTTTGCTTCACTCACCAGCCAAAACCCCCCCCACAATGGTTATCTATTGAATGGCTGGTAAAGTTTGAACATGTACTAGCCACGAAAAAGTTAATTGAATCCTGCGTACAAATCACAGGCTCAAAGCCAAAACAGAATGTACAATATAAAGTAGCCAAAACTAAACCAGAATTAGTTCTGCTTTGTCTTATAACTACAAATTAAGACACACTGTAATTCAAGTCAAATGTAGTCTTAATCTTTGCTGCATAGCCACGATTATCTATCTATATATTGTGAAAATGTACATTTTCTGGACATTTGATCGAAATATTATTTAGAGGTAAAATAACCAGATGGGAACCAGTGAATTAAATATCTGAAACATTTCTTTTTTTTTAAGTTACTAAATGTCTTGTAAATCTAATATCACCTTATTGACTTGCAATATTGCCCATAGTGTCCCAATACACTAAAAATACAAATCCGCAAAATCTCTGATGTTTGACAGAACACTGTATATAGTCATGTCACCCAGCCCTATCCAGTGTGTTGGTCTGTGAGCCAATACGCACCACATCTTTCATCATGTTACATTGCAGAAACACCACTACAGGGCTTTGGTTCCTTCATGCACAAAGACATAGAATTTCTAAGACTGTCAGTGACACAAAGGCCTGACTAACACTGCCTTTCCACAGTCTTTGAAGTTCAATCCAAACCAAGAGCAGTGATATAGTAGGCAAGAGGGCACATTTAATCAGTCATGGCAGAGCTCAAATACTGCCAGTCAGTTAGAAAAAAATCAAAAGGGCATCAAACCTTTCATGGGTTTAGCAGCTGCAAAGCCCTTGTATCGCCCAACATTTCTAGGACATCTTGATCATGACTAGGGAACATTTATGTTGCAGACTTTAAACATGGTCCCCAGAGCTGAGCAACAGGACATCATTAGGGGGACAAAGTTGAAATGCTGAAAAGAGAATTAATGATGCTCAGGCAATTTAAAAGCTATTAGATATCCAATTAAGGTACCTTGTTGGCCAAAGTACCTCGTAGGTAAATATAACTCAATTAAATGACCATTATTTGTATTAGGTTTGGCGTAATAAGCTTTTTTATAAAACCAACTGTTTTCTTTCCCCCTTTGAACAGGCCTTCAATGCATCCTTAATGCTTCATCGCATACTCACACTATAGTCTGAATTAGTTATTTTGGCTTAGTGTTCGAGTAAGCAACTAATGGCCTATTTTCACTAAGAACTACAGAATACACACTGCTCATGATTCATTATGATTACTATTGGGTAAAAATAAATAGTTTTTTTACCCAATCAGGAAGTTAAGGATTGCATGTAGGATTAACATTAACAATAGACGATGCATTCATAAAAGAGGTCTCCAACACTCTAGATTTTTTCTTTTTTATTCCACAAACTATGCAAAATTGTCAAGAATACTGAGATATAACTGACCAGTTTAATGTGCACAAGAACACAGACGTTTGTGTGCCACTAAAATTAGACACTGCTGACGGAACGCATACCTGCCACCATTTACATATCTCCAAAGGGAGTTTAATCAACTGAAAGGGAAGGCCTTCATACATACATGAAAGCCGTCGTTGCTGATGCGGACAGATGCTGGTAAGAAGCAGACATTAATCTTTAGCGTGCCTTCCTGACTTCCCTCCCATTTCCTTTATCTGTGCAATTAGATGTCTGCTGATTGAAGAATGTATAATGAAAGTGAAGCAGACATAAAAGGGGTCTGTCTGATTTTGGAGAGGGTTGTAAAAGTGCACCTTCGTGCTTGGTCGGAGCACGCAGGCAGTGGACGGCGCAAAATGTGGTAAATCTTGATACCAAAATTGCAATACGCTGCTGTCGCACATCTGTGATTTGCACTGCAAAATACCAAGCAGACACACGTGAGGAACAAAACCCACTGCGCCTTCGGAAATAGCACTTTACATGATGTACCCTGTGGCCACACAAAAATAGAGCCGCCCGTTTGGCTTTGACCTCCACATGCAAATCAGTACTGTAAGAACAGTTTCAAGAACATGAAGGATCAGAATAAATGTTCACAGTCTGGCCCTCAATGGTGGCCAAATTCAACAGACTCAAACAGCTGAAAATATGACAAGAGCTTTATACATCACGTCTTGGAGTGAATCCCACTCCACCTACACTGGATGGCAAAATTGGTGCCAGGAGCAAGTTACGCAACATTTCACTGACCTGCCAAACTGCCAACCTTTCACACGCCCCTGTCCAAATGCTACTACGCAACTGTCCAAGTCAATGTAGTAACACACAGTATTACAGATTGTTTTTGTGTTATTTGCCCTGGCGTCATTGTGGTGAATATTAAGATTTGAATTTAGCATCAGAATCAGCTTACATGGCCAAGTAAGTGTGAACACGTACAAGGGATTTGACTCCTTGCCTTTTTGTTGCTCTGCATTGGCATTTTACTGAATAAAAATGTCGTTATCTCGACGACCTGAATCCTACATCCAGACCGTCGCGCTTTGCGCTAAAATGTAGATTCAACACAATCTGTGTTTTACAAGAGAAGCAGTGTGACGATGACACTCAGTCCCCGCTGAGACTCTGAGTCATTCCTCTGCATCCTGTATGCTTTGTGTGCCACATGGCATCAGTTGATGGTACAGGACAGGCGCCGAGATGTTTTTTTTTCTTTCTTTTTTCTTCTTCACTGTTCATCTGCAAATAGACTGCATTTTTTTTGTAGATGCTGCCTGCAGCTTTAGTCCTTGGGCAAACAGACAATTCCTGTTGTCACGGTCAGGCCACACATCTGCTTAACCTTGCTCGCCATAGTTGGTGTGCAGTACGTTTAACTAGTCATATACTAACTTAATCATAGATTTTGTTTAACAGGTTGTGTATTTGAAGAATGACAACCTATTATCTCGTTGAATATTAATACATTTTCATGTATAGGTTCAGAATGTATAGCAATTGGAGGCCAAATTGAAAATTGAATCGGTGAGGTACAGAGGGACGGAGAAGAGAAGAGATAGAGAACTAAAAATCAGGACTCTGCGGATGAATGATGTTGACTTTTCTCAGTCAATTTTCTTTCCACTTGAATACATCCTCACTCTAAATTATTTTCTCTATATACCTGATTTAATTTCTCTCTCCCTTTGCCAGACAAGCCTTCTCAAATAAAGGCATTTTCAAACATAAAGGTTCGTACGTGCATATTCGTACAGTGATAATGACTGATTGTGCCTCTCTGACATGCAGAAAGATGATCATTGGGATTAGGCTCATAGTTTCCAACGCGTGATTCTGCATTACGGTCCCTACATTAATGATTGCGGTTAGCAGGCATGCTGATGTCTCCTCCTGCCTCATCTCGTTAGTCAACACATATTCCCAACCAGACGCACACAGACATGCATACACTGATTGATCACATTAGCATAATATACAGAAGTTGTCAGCTGTCTTCGGAGCACAAGGTATATCCACAAATCCTTTTGAAGTCTGTAATTATTTATTGATTTTAGCACTGAAGCAATTAGTTGATTCATTGATTGGTTGATTGACAGAAATAAACTATTTAAAGAATTGAGTAATTGTCAGGGGTGTTACGGTTCACAAAATCCACGGTTCGGTTCGTATCACGGTTTTAGGGTCACGGTTTTCGGTTCTGTATGGTTCTTGTTATTTTTTCTTTTAATCTTTAACACTCCAGAAATATACTTCAGCATATGATATATAGCTAAAATTAGCGTACTGAATGCATGTTGCACAATACATGCATACAGTGGCAGTTCTATCTATTGTTTTATTTCCGCTGTCATCATAGGTAACATGAAATCCAAAATGTTCCCACACACCAGACTATATACGACGCTGGCGCATCCTCCAACTCCGGGCAGCCTTCCTCATCTCTCCCACTTACCATTTCTGCATGTGACGTGACCTGCAGCACTCCACACTCCACCTGAGGAGCGGTCGGCTCGGCGCCTCTCAAAATCGGACGAAAATCTTTTAAACCGACCTTTGTCGATCAAACAAACAGACAGATTCAGCAACTGTATGGCCTATTTCTCGCTTAAAATGTTTTCAGAAACACTTTTCGGTGACCTATTTTTGTAAAATAAGAGATCGTATTCAGAACGAGACGCCATTAGAGTCTGTTTTGAAATTCGGGAGCAGCAAGAACCACGTGACGCGTTCGTCCAGTCAGCTGCCATGTGTTGCGTTCATGTTGCTCATCCCCCTCGTCGTTTCCAATAACATAGGTGTCGAAAGTGAGCACTACGGCAGTAAGTGGTTAGTGCACGTTAACAGTGCGACACACACACGCTCCGAACCGAGACATGCGAACCGAGGGGTTCGGATGTTTTTTTCATGAACCGTACCACCCCTAGTAATTGTTACTGTCATTATTTGAAGCTGGCTCCAGCTTTTGAAATGTGAGGATGTGTCTGTCTCTCTTTTGTCTATAATAATATAATCTAATTGAATATCTTTGTGTTTTGAACTTGATTTTTGACACCACAGCTTTTGTCCATAGTAGGACAAAATATCTAATTGCGATTTTTGTGATAGATATTGCGATAACGATTTGATTTGCGATTAAAAAAAAAAAAAAAGTTTAGCTTAAGTTCAATATTCACTGTGTAACAGATACATGTTATGGCACATTATAACATGAGACACCATCAAAACTGCTCTATATTCTTAAGCAAGGATGAGAACAATAGCCGCTTTCCGACCGGAGGGATTTTTGCAGTTCCTAGAACATAACGTTCCTAAAACCCTTCTCTTCTCCTGTTCCGACTGGACCAATTTGGGGATTATTAAGTTCCTGTAACTCTTTCAGGTCCTACTTCAGGACAGGGTCTTTTCCCTTTTCCGCATAGTGGTGGTTAGATGGCTGTGATTATAATAACAAAAGGTCAGTTCCTATGGCCACACGGCCAGTGTGAATGCAAATGGTAAAACCGGTTTTGGGGGAGAGTAGTTAGTAGAACTGTTTAGAAGTGGACTTTTCCTATAACTACGTTCCTGTAACTACTTGGTTGGAAAGAGGCTATAGATATGAACTACCAACAATAAGTGTTTTTCCTTTAGAAAACATTTAACAGTCAAACCCAGAACATTTATCACAAAAGCTAAAGTTATAATAATAATAATAAAAAACAATTCCAATAAAAAATATCAGTACTTTGCTGTAAACTGAAATCTCTGATCTGCCTCAGTACAACAGCAGCATCTACATATGGCACCTTCTACCATCATATTAAATAAAGTTATAAAAAATTAATTAAAAATCCACTGAAAATAGGACACATAAACAATCTGTGATATGTAACATTATTCCGGCATTTAACTTATGAAAAACGGTAAATCTAATAATAAAAAGAGGAATACAAAATATTAAACCAAATGTTACACCAAACATTCAACTAAATATTGCACATTCGATTAATCGCGGTCTTCTCGATTAGCTAATCGTTATTCTTTCAAATCACGATTTGAAAACGATTAATCGTTCAGCCCTAATCCATAGTATAAATAACTGTTAATTGCATCCCTAAGTTTCTTACGAAGCTGTATGATTACTACTAAAGTGACAGTGACGTTAAAGGTGTTTCGCTACAGTAGCTTTAGGCAGTTGTGTGAAGACATACTGTAGATACAAACTTGCAATGACAATGTGCTTGGACATTGATTTTGAAGGCAAAACATGTATTATATTCATGCTTCGACTGGCTGATGGTTTGCCAATATCCAATACTACGACCTCTTTAACAATGTAGCCTCTCCCAGAAACTGATTCTTGACGGATGAAACTGACACAGCTTCAGGCTATACAATATATAATGTGAGACATGAGAGCTTTGTAAACCAGTATATTTTTTCTTTGCTTTGTTCTTTCAAAACTACAAAGGTAGCTATCTCTTCAATATCTGTAGTTTTATTATACTGTTGCAGCGCATGCATCAGATCAATTAACAGGACTGTTTTATAATAATATTTAGATTCAATATTTTTTCACACGTTAGCTAGAACAAGACATTCCCATCTAAATTGTGGCTGGGTTGGCTCAGTGGGTAGAGCAGGCACACATATACTGAGAGGTTTATGCCTCGACGCAGAGGTCCAGGATTTGAATCCGACCTGTGACGATTTCCTGCATGTCTTCTCCCCCTCTCTCCCCTTTCTCGCCTAGCTGTCCTGTCAAGTTAAAGGCGGAAAAGCCCAAAAAATCTTTAAATTGTGTTTCCAGAAAATGTAATATGTCACAATATATATTGCTACATGATATAAAATCATATAGAAGATTATGGAAATATATATTTATCATATTGTCCACCACTTTAGGTCATTATATTTACTCTGCATTGCAGGCACTGTCTCGTTATAATATCAGGGTGGTGCCATATCAGGAGAAATGACCTGCAACCAAATGATCTCACGCTGCTTCTCTGCAACAGCCAGTGTTTGCGAGTCAACATGCCATGTGTCCTCTTAAAGTTTTGAGCACAATGTAGAGCACCTACTTGCTTCTTTCATGGAAGTTGAAAGGTTGCAAAAAAAAATATATGGATGCATGGCTGTCCGCCCACATTCGCGTGCTTCTGCTGCTGTTGAGCTTCTGTTTCTCTTACCAGTACCACATACTGTTAGCGTTTTCCCCTTCGTCATTCTTTGAACTCTGGCTTTGATGTAAGGTTTATATCTCTTGAATTATTGTTGCCTGAACCACTTTTCTTATGTTTTACAACTTAACACTGTGGATCTATGATAAAAGTTTGAAAATATTGTTATTTGACAAGTCATTTTGAAATGAATCTTATCAAAGTGACTCTAATTCAGTAGTGTGCAGAATGCAAGTTGTCATTGAATCTTTAGTTATAGAGTTAATATACAATCTCTGTTGGATTACATTGTTACACCTTTAGTAGATTCCTTTGAAACATCAGTTATATTCCGAAATGTATTACGAGACACAAATTCAGCAGTTTCTCTTGGGTAAAGGTGTTGCACTGAATACTACATTATCATTAGTGGTTACCCTTTCACAGTCACCAATTTATTTGTTCATTCCTTTAATTGAACTGCTAATGAGTTGATTAGGAGCTTTAAAGCAGTGGGTGGTGGTCTGTGTTAGCAGTCAGGCCAGACCAGGCAGTCATTGTCGCTTCCTGGAGTCAGGTAGTAAAGCAGCATGGTCCAGGGGCTCCTAAGTAAAGCTTCCCTTTTGCAGCTGTGATATAGTGAGTGAAGGCAAAGGCAATCATTTCTGTCAGCCAGGGAAATGTCTCTGGCCATCTCAAGCTGGGGCTTCTCGCCTGTGACTTTAGGTGCGTGTGGCTCGGGCATGAAGTGCACAAGCCAGCATTAATTAAACACAGTGAGACAGTAAAACCTCTGTGCTCAAGACTAATGGCTGCCGAGCAGGACTACCTTGACCTCATTTAGGCTATGACTTTGACCATTTTTAGAGGACTTTAATCTTTTCTTGTCTCATTGACGACTGTTCTCTTTGAAGTAAATGCTGTAATATCCAGTCCAAGACCTGGTGCAGCTCATTTATGTCTTTCGTGTCAAGTATTTCAGTCTTGCCTCTGGTGCTTCATAGCGGCGGATACTTGAGTTGTGCTGATACCGATACCAGCATCGGAAATACCTCCGATACTTGATGCTGAAAATGCTGCTCGATATCGGCAAGTATGTGAGTCTATGCACCGATCCTATATCACATAATTGAGCTCCAAAAAACTACTTTAAAGTTATTAATTGAAGTCCTTTTTCCGTTAAGACTGACTGTCAAACTAGATTCAAAGTTCTATGGCATTCATTCTCTGTATTTCTTTGTCTTGTTTTACAAATGGTTTAACCTGAGCCAGGCCATATAAGAATGATAGCAATCACATCAAATCCATATAGGGTTAGTAATATACAGCTGTTATATTTATATTTAACACACTGGTATCGAATCGGTACTTCGTATTGGCCAATACGCTATATAACCAATATAACCCTAACCCTATGGGGAAGGAAAAAATGGTATTGGAGCATCTCTAGCAGATACTTGCTCAATTGAGTGGTACTCTGTTCAGCTATGTTGTTGTTTGGACACACACTAGGGGCCCTATCTTGCACCCGGTGCAAAGCCCGACGCAAGTGTCTTTGCTATTTTAAGACCGTCCAGCGCCCACTTTGTTTAAATAGGAAATGCATCTGTGCCCATCTGTGCGCCCATGGGCATGCTGGTCTTACAGGGAGGCGTATTCAGGTGCATTCTGGGCGTATTGCTATCTTGAGGCAGCGGGAAGTGATCGCGCCATTGACCAACAAAAACCTGGTCTAAAGTCAATAGCGCAGCATTTCATTGTTATTTTAACAGCGCATTAGTAAAATGCACCTAGGCTCGAGCACAGCGCACGCACACTATGCTTGTTACACACACACACACACACACAGGGACACGCAGCAGCACACAAACATGCAAAAGATTACAAATAAAAACATTACGGTGCAAATCCTCCATCATGATAGCAATGCTCCAAGGTCCAAACGCGCCTGGCTTTTAAAGGGAATGGGAGATGATCTCTGATTGGTTTCTCATGTAGTAGTACAACCCTTTTGAACCATGCGCCCAGCGCATGGACCCTTTTTTCCGCCATCTAACTAGCAAAAGTGGTAATTTGACACGCCCTAAACACACCGGCGCTATGCGCTTCACGCCGTGCGCTTAGAACGTTAAAATACAGCCCTAAATGTGTTGTCTTAGATGTATCTGAGGGATTCTGGGAATGACTCTAATGATGCTCTTTTTAACAGCTCTTCCTTTACCGGTTGCACATTGCTATTGCTACATATACAAGCGCAACAGTGTCACGGTCATTAACCTATAGCATGGCCACTGGGCCTCTGCAGCCATCAACTGCACCAGCATTAGAGGATTGAGAGAGAAATGAAGTGTGTGGTGTGAAGTGACTCTCTGGGGCAGTGGACATTTGCTGCTTGTGTAGGGCGGTGGCTGATTTGTTAATATTACTAATTGTTTCCTAATTAGATGCGAGTCAGTGAGTTGTATTTTAATGCTCTTCAGGGATCATTACAGAGCGAGAGGAAATTTATTTCTCCTGATGGATGGCAATCCAGTCAGCAGGAATTTCAACATCAAGACTGACGGACTGATGGGAAGATGGGGAGAGCACCAAACTGATGACTTTGTGCGCTGCAGTCGTGTTCCTTAAGTATTCCATTTTCAGCGTGGCGCAGAGCTGCATCAAAGTTAATCTCGCATTAATAGGAGCTCTGTGGCGATTTAACATTCCATGACAGCATGGGGATTGGAGCCAATAAGCCTGAAAAGAAGAAATGGTATGGTATTCGTATGTAAGAATTAGGGTTGCATATTGGTATATAACAAGGGTCTATAAATATTCCAGATCCAGTCTGATCCCTGCTGTATTTTAAATTACTGACAAGTAGGAAAGCTGAGATGGACACAGAGTACAGAAGAAATAGGAAGGATTGGTTCAGGTTGGATTCATTTCTTGGCTGGCAGGTCTTATATGCGTTTCCACAGGAGGGGGCATTAACAACCCCGACATATGTGGGAACATAGTATTCATGTTCCTTCTGCACAGCACACACATTTAAATCTGCTAGTGTCGTTTTTGTAGTTTGTTGAAGGGCAGTTTTGTAAAACAGTGTTATTTTTTAAAAGAGTTTTTAAACAAGTGGAATCTCGTTGTTGTATTTCAGTTGATGTTTCTGACGGAGGCTATAGGATACGCTTTAATGTATGCATACACCCTTATCAAAAAAAGCTCTGCTATTTCCTTCTCTGTTCCATCTTTTTTGAAGGTTTGCGCATTCTAACCTGAAATTGTTCTCCTTTTTTGCGTTGAACATCCCCAACAGGTGTTTTGTCGTTTTTATTTCTCTAAACCAGAGCTAAGCATTTGCCTTTTCTATTCTATCTCAAAGTAATTTTAGTTGTTTGCATTGTTCTCCCCAGCTGGGGGGAGGTGGCGGAGACAAAAGCAGATGTTTCCCTGTTTGTTTTTGAAGTGTCAGAGTTAAGTCTTGCGGGTGTGTGTGCGTATACGTATGCGTATGCGTGTGTGTGTGTGTGTGTGTGTGTGTGTTTTGCTCCTATGTGATGCTGCCTGTGTTTGGGTGTTTCATTCTCCCCCCCCCTCCCCCCCCCCCCCGCCCCCCCTCCATGTGTTGTCTCTGTTTGTGGTCCACAGGTCCTCCGCTGCATTGTTCATCTGCCTCCTCCTCCCCTGTTGAGCAGCTCCCATACCCTCCCCCTTTCATTGCATCCAATGAGAGCCAGGGAGGGTTGCTAGGTAACTGTGCGGCTCAGCCAGCCCAGGACTCTGACTCTGAGGATGAGTTTGGCCCCAATTCATTCTTAGTTAAAACTGGCTCAGGGAACCTGTTTGCTCCTGGCACTGCAACTGCTGATGGTGAGTTGGTTTTCAAACTACTGTTGCTTTCTGGAGGTTAGCCTTCCCCCTGCTCCTGGACATGTTGTGTTATAGGTCATGCAGATGGCTCTGGGCAAGAATATGTCCCATTTTTTTTTTCTTTTCTGAGCACCATGAGAGAGAGTTGAAACTTTGAGTCGATAGCTAGCCTCAGGAAATGCAGAGAACTCTCTGAAGCTAGGTCTGCAAAGTTCAGAGCATCACTCAAAGAGATGGAAGGTTTTAGTTCAGTAGGAGATTTTTGTCACCGATATTTCTCCTCAGTTTCAATGTGTGCTGGTGGGAGTAACCATCTACAATTCTACTATATACTTTTCAGAAATGGCAGCCTGCATGCATCCTCAGATAGGAAGTAAGCAAGAAATAAAGACAGTTACATCATACCCGGTGCAAGTCCATGTTTTATCATCATATATCACTGCAAGGACTGGCTCCTTTGAAGTCATAAGACAGTGTTTTTTTTTAAATATTTTGATATCTTGAGTTAGATTAGGTTTGAAAATCCCCTACGTGGTTTCTCATTAATAAATGTCAGCTACTCGTTCCTCTTGAAACACTCAGTGTCTCCTGCTGTTGACTTAACACTCATTCAGACTGACAGAATGACATTTGCGCACAAACTACAAACATGGTGTTGACTGTTGAGAAGGATTCAGTGACTGTAAAACATATACAGTACATTTACTAAGCAGCAGTTAAAGTGTGTTACACAACAACACACACATTAAGATTGGCATGTAACTGCACACTAATGAATTGTGTGTGGTAGAGAATATAGTTTGGTTGGTATATGGGGTGACATTGTTTTGTTGAGTTGCTATAATATTATTGGTTTGTTGCTGTATAATCCATTGCTATATATTTATAGGCATATTGTGGATTAAATACTGACTTGGAAGGCCTTAATTCTCACTCATTCCTTAACACCACAAACACTCACTGCATGGCATATGAAAAATGGATGGACATAAGAACATTTCAAGTGTTTCCTCAAGGTTACCTTAGGAAACCGGATTTATTACGGTCGCAAAATGGAAGTGTAGCAGGTTATATATTCCTGTTTATGATTCATTCACATGAAAATATAAAATGTTGTCATTGAAACTCAGCGATTTATGCCGCGTATCTCCCATAAGTCATCACTTTGCATGCTGAACAGGGTCTTTTTTGATATTGGAATGTTGATGCCTTTCAACTACAACAGCTACTTGCTTCTCCCACTGGCACAGCAAACCCAAAACAAAAAAAATAAAATGGTCTAAATAATTGATCAAGCTTCCAAGTTAGCTACCCAAAGGGTTGAATTACATCAAACTCCAAAGTGCCCCAGCTGCCTGCTCAGAAAGGCCGGAGAACGAGTTATTAATCCCATCGCAAATCTCCCCTCTCCTAATTCCACAGTAGCTACACGCTGGTCACCAGCAGTAACATGACTGTGCTTAAGGGGACATGGGTGGGGGAATGGCCTTTACTGCGGCAGATTTGTCTCATAACAATGACTCTGATTTGCATAGGTGCAGCATTTAGCTTGGCCTCGGGCTGTCAGAAAGGGGTAGGAGCAGGAATGTCCTCAGCTCTAGTTGCAACCTTAGTCATCCAAAGGCTTTGTGAGATTCCTTTTTTAAGTTCCAAATTACAGCATGTTTCTGTGTGCCTTTTCCCACTTTTATATCTCAGCGACATGAAATGAGTAGTCTTGCTAGTGATGCTCTTGTCCATTCTGAAGACCTTTCACCTTGCTGCAGTTAAACAAAGAAAGAAAAAACAAGTTTTACTTTGAGATTCTGCAATGAGATTCTTCATTCATTAGTTACAGACTATCTCTGACACTAAGGAGCCAATTACAATCAGATAAAGAACAGAGGCGAGCCATCACGGTTTGTTCATTTAAATCACCTAATGAGCCGCGTAAGCTTGCTCCATGCCTTCTTGCACATTTTCCACATCCAAATACTTTATAAGCTTATAAGGTTTTGTTTATTCAAATCTGCTTGTCTTGCATTTCGGGTAGCACAATGTGCTCCCGTTGGCTGTTCTTCGAAGCCGCCGCTTGAATTTTGATGAAAAAGGGACTTAAACAGTTTGCATGTATAAGTCTGATTTAAGTTAGCTATTGTCTTGTATTTTTAGTATTTGCTTTGGTTAGTTTTGTGTGTTGATTTTCACAAAGGGAAGAGTGATGGCTCTCTGTGTAACATATCCCCATCCCCACAGCTAATATGGAAAGTAATATATATAACTTATTACCTTAACCCAGGCTGGTTTCCCCATTTCAGGGAGTTGAAGGACTTCAGGCATCATGAACCTCATTTTCTCAAGGTGACAAAACCACAGTGAGCCAGATGAGGCTGTGTTGTAGATTTGGCATACAGAACAGGGGCTACACTGCATAGCCAATGTGATTAAAACAAAGATCACACATTTCCTGAATTGCCTAATCAAATTTATGGAAAATGTATTCTAATGTGTTCTGTTTCATGCAGAGGTTGGAATTGGGAAAAAAGGCGTCATGTTGCCAAATGCAGTGTAATCTGAAATTAAGTATGCATCTCAGGTTTTCAGTGAGAATTACATGAGCCAAAAAAAAAAGAAAATTTCCAAGCCACCTTGGTAGAGCCGGAATAGCAACTCAAATCTCTTTGACATGCAGGTCAGTTATTGAAGAAATATTCAAATTCAGAGTTGACACGCTGCAGAAAATATTTACTTTTTTTTTTTTTTTTTACTGTCAGTAAACAACCACAGAAAACGTGTAACACGTGTAACACAGATGTAATTGGCTCACCGTGTATCTGTTGCACTGGAAAATACAGGTGGCGTTTTATCTCTTCAGATTACATTTGCTCAGGGTCATCTTTGAGCCCACATACAGGACTTAAAATGTTATGCTGGATTTTGAACAAGTAAATGTGCTCAGCAGCATATCGTTATTCACATTAGTACCCTCCAAGGCTGCAGTGTTTATTTATGTTTTTCAGGATCTTGTTTCCATTTGGAAAAACAGTGAGCCAGAGTTGCTGTGAGGCTGACGAGGCCGCTCGCTGAAGCCTGCAGTCCTTTTTGTGAAGCATGTGTTTCACTGTGGCCCTCAGCTTTCTCTGAGGGGCTTCTTCCTGGGGAGACTGCCAGTGGGAGCCCGCTGCCATGCTGAGCTGCAAGATCTGAGACACTGCAACCTCCCCGTATTAGCATTTCTTAATGCAAAACAGCATGGGGTTGGCCGGTGTCGGCTTTCAGCGCAGCCACGCTCCCTGGTGAAAGGGCCAGCACACCACCACCTCACAGCTGACCAAGCAGGAATGCTGAGCCGGGTGGAAGGCTCGGGGACGTTGTTGTGTGTGGATTCAAATAAGTCTTCATTGCAACTGCTTAATCATCCCCCCTGTGTCCGCAAGGTTGGGGGAGATGTGGTTAAAAGAGGTCGCTCCAGAAAGTAATTTATCCAACAGGCACCATGAGGAATGAACTATCTGAGGCTGAATAATAATTTAATGAGTAGCACATGGCACCCTGCATGCCATGCCCCTGTTTTTCACAATATGTGAGATTTCAGTTGACATATCAAAAGGGATCGCTTTCTCTCGGTGTTGATGTTGAGTTATCAATGAACTGGAGCCAACAGACAATTTGTCCACTGCCATTCAACTTGCTGTTCATCAGTGCACAGGGACCATGGATAATGCATTTTGCATACCTACATATCTTCTTTTCATTGACATAAATTGAGATGCATTACTTTCATTCCATGATAATTGCCGACCATCTGTGCCCTCTAACAAAATCTTGAACCTCTTGATGGATATGCAGCAGAGTGACATACAGAACAGAGCCCACATAACCACTTGTCTTGTTCCTGCAAAGGCAGCCCAAAGATTGACAGAAAATCCATTTGATCTCAGAAAGGGAGCGAGAAGCATATGTCAGGACTAGTCCTAATGGATTAGGTTGCAAACAGCAGTAAACCTCAGTTTGAAAATGTTTCTTTTAATTGTTTTCTTTTATAGTTTTTTTTTTTCATTGTGCTATTTTATATTTCTGTTTGAGTTTACTTATTCTAAAAAATAAGGCCTTAAAAGTATTACATTTCGTTTACGAAGGTCTTCAATTTTTTCTTGTCCTTTCGTAGGATTAAATGTATACTTTAACGTCATAAATACATATTTTGTGTGGGTAACGTTTAAATTTACTTTATTTTGTATTTTTAGTTTCATAGTATAAGGGCTCCACATTAGAGTGCGGATCAGGCCGCATTTTTCTGTCCGAGCCCGGCCCGCGTCCGACAGAGCAGTAACCGAACCCGGCCCGAGCCCGACAGGCATTAAGATACTTATGTCCGAGCCCGACACAGTTAAAATCTTGTTTTTTTCTCATACTAATGACACATGTATGTTTGTTTGTGTGGAAAGACCGCTTTTATTAAGCAACTGTAGGAAGGCATTCGGAAATGTCAACAGATGACACGGGGCAACAAGCGCACGGTAACACAGGCGCACACCTACATAATAAAGCTTTTTTAAATTTAAAATGTTCAATGCCTTATCGCGCTGATGTGACCGAGGCCGACCCGAACCCGGACGTCATTTCTAAATATCTGTCTGAACCCGGCCCGTCGGGTACCGTCGAGTCCCGACGAGTCCCGACGGGCTCGGTTCAGGTATCCATCCTCTACTCCACATGCGACAAATACTTTATAGGTGCTCTAAGCGATGTGACGCATTTTTTAGGCTACAACATTTTTTTGTCACATACAGCAAACATCTCCTCACTATCTGCGAGCTGCCTGTCCCCTGAACACGCTGTAAAAAAACGCGGTCTCTGTAGACAGCCCAGGCTCCACAAACGCCAACAAAGACAAACTGCGCCAACCTGCACCACCAAACATAACAAACAGCGTTCCAGCCAATAACCGACAAGAAGGATTTGGGGGTGGGGGTTGGGGGCGTTAGTGTGCGGAAGGGAGTGGGAGGGGACGGGATGAGGAGGAGGGAGGGGCGAGCTAGCTTCCGTTTTGTTTGACAGTGCTTCGAACGTCAACAAGAAGTGACGTCACCCAACATCACTTCGAGCACCTATAACGTTATGTTATTAGAGTACAAACACACTTCACAAAAATGTTTTATTAAATTCAGGTATTCTGTTTTTCCATTATATGGCCGTGAAGATGGCATCAAATTTCATTCTAGGTGGTATTAAAAAGTCTTAAAATGAACTTGAAGAATCCTGGGGGGTTCCCTGATTTAACGTCACATGTGCATAGAATATATCGAAATAAACTAGTTCTTTTAGTTTCATACCTCATTTGGTGTTGTCGGTGAAAGTGAGTGCCTGGATGTTCTGAACAATAGCAGGTTTTTTCTCCTCCAGTTAGTGGTGATGGTGAGCTTATATTCGGATAGAGAAGGCCCCCTTATTCCCATAGCTCCCACTCTAAGAGCCAGTCGAGAGCTTAGCGTTATATCCACCTTGTGTTGTTTGTGGTACCTGTTACCTCTCAGATGCGTCCAGGAAAGACAGCTAGTATTCCCGCATGGCTCTTCCCTTCAGACTTTTCTAATGGTGTAGGAAACAGCAGGGCCAGCAGAGAGAGGCAGCTTCAGGGAGCCAGGAGACAGTGCAGCTTCACTGCCTTCATGACAAATTCTATTTGTATTTTTATAGACAAATGCTACTCAACTGGAAATTTTGCTCCTGTGATTAGCCATAGGGTTTGTAGCAGTGAGCAAGATTTAATGATTTATCTGAGCGCTGGATAGCTTTTGATTAATTCTGTATCGAATGGCTCACACCTCAGTGCATTGACTGTCTGTGGCATGTCATGTCATATCATTTTATTTCATCAGGTTTGACCATCGGTGTTATCCACTGTCCTCGTTCAGAAATAGACCGTCTCCCTGGACACTGCACAGAGTGGCAAATTAAGTCGGAACCCAGTGTTCCTCCATGTGTAACCAAATATAGCAAAAATTAAGCCACAGAATTTTTTTTAATTGTATTTATTTATTTAACAGGAACAATGCTCATTAATCAACAGCAAAGCAACTGTGAATGAGCCAGATTTAGCTCAGCAGGCTAATGTTCATCTGTTGTCCCTGGCCGGTTTGAAAATGGCAACCTAAAGAAAAAAAAAATTACAATAAAATGGCAGTACAGTCAATACATAAAATCAACATACACAGACCAACATAAAAAAAAACAACACACAACAACAAGTAACAAACACAACACATCATCATACAACAAGCAACATGACAAAACAAATCTGCAGGCAGGCAGCAGTCTAAAGGGCCGGACACACTGGCACACTTTAGTGTCCGGCCCGATAATCGGCCGTTGGACAGTCTGGCGAGGTCGGTGACTCGAGTCTGTTCGGTGTGTTCCGTGCCGTCGTCCGTCCGAGGGGCTGTCGGCCTTCATTTTGGCCGATTTGACATATCAGACTCAAATGACCCATCTGATTGGTGGAGTGCTAACCCGGAAACAGGGAAAGGAATGAGCGTGACTAGAGTCTCTCAAACTCTGACGAAAATCTTTTAAACTGACCTTTGTTGATCTGAAATGAAGACAGATTCAGCAACTGCACGGCCTATTTCTCGCTTAAAATGTTTTCAGAAACCCAACTGCCCAACTGCCTTTTCTGCTGATGTTTGACCGTCGGCTCTGTTTGTCTGGGCCATAATGTGCATATATTTACTTCTCTTCTCTGTATTGGCAACATATTTCAGTCTTTAGATGCTGTTACAGAGAACGCTGACTGACCAAAAGCACTTCTTCGAGTGGGAATGATACAGTCCCTTCTTGTGGTACCTCTGGTAACCTGAGAGCCTGCTCTCTGAACAACAAATGTTTTCAGTGGTGGTGGGAGCAGTGTTGTGTAAGATCTTATAAACTGGACAAAGGTTACTCTATTTAATTAGGTTTTCCCAACTAAAAAGTGTGTCTATTTAAAATGTGACAGCTGTGATAACGGTTGGGTAACTTTTAGAGTACATTTATATAGAGTTTCAAGTGGTTTCCTTGTGGATTTGTCAGCCTGAGCAAAGCTAGTCAAACGATAAGTAAAATGTGAGATAATCATGGCATTCATATACATAATAGCAGTTCCAAAGCTTTAAATGGTTTCCGCATAGTATTTCCCATACATAGGTTCTACTTGGGCGCCCCGCTCAGGTAGATAAAATCCGATTTACATTTTTTTTCTCCATTCAACGGTGTATTTTTTACAACGCACAAAGACCAGCGGCCTCCAGCCCCTCTCCCTCGTGAAGTCGCACGTTGCGAATTTTAGCAGAATACGGAAAGCAGCAGAAAGGCAGAACTGAGTACATTTTAATATCTATTTATTGCAAGTAATATTGCATATTTTACCCATATCGTGCAGCCCCAATAACTACTGAAATTGTGTCAGATGCAGCATAGTGTCGCAGTATTTTCATCTGTATCATCGTTTAGTCCAATTTGTTTCATATGTAAATAGTTAGGCTATTCTTTCTAAATTATCGGTTAATGTTATGTAGTCATTGTTTTCATTAAAATAGTTCATAAACCTTCACTAGTTATTCACTGAACCCAGCCATCACGCGCCGCACCGTCACATCCTGCGTCACCCACCACCACAAGTGAATTCTCAACCTGTGGGAAACACTGGTAGGTATCAACTAATGTAGGTATTTTGAAGGTTCGGAATATTGCTATATATCAAACTTCACATTTCGGTCGTCGGTTCAATCCCCAGACCAACAGGATAAAAATACCTGGGTGGGGAAAGTGTCCCTCCCTCATTACCACCACTGAGGTGCCAAACCCAAAACCACTCCAGCGGAGCTGCTCAGTGGCCAGCAGATCAGACTGTGGTTGTACTGGGCAGCTTCCAGGTGTGAATGTGTAACTGTGTGAATGTGATCACAAAAGAGAGGCCTCTCAGTGAACCGTCCCTAAATAAATAAAGGTTAAAAAAAAACTGACATTTGACATAGCTTACATTGATTGCTCCTTACAACTTAAGTGCTGCATACGTACTGTACAACAGCTGCCATCTGGTAGCTAAGTATCCAATAAAATATGAATACAGTAAAATAAAGGCTGGTCCTTTACATATAGATGTACTGCTTGTTTCCATGACTACTGTTGCTGATTTTAGTTAGGCAGGACAGCTGATGTGGAGGATGACATCTGCAGGAGTACTTCTCAGTGGTAAAGTGGCATCATTACTGACAAGTCAAATACTGACAAAAATGTATTCCCAGAAACAGGGTTGTCTTCTCATTAACTCATGCTAGTTGTGTAACTCAGACAGTTGGCGTTCACTGAAATCACTGACACAAGAAAATGTACTCCTCATATAAAAGTTTAAACATTCTTAAGCATTCATGGCTGTACATTCTACATTTTGATTGAAATAGCTGAATTGGCCAAGTACAGTAGAGTACTACACACCTGTATCAGTAAGAGATGTATGGCCATCCCATGGATGAATCAGACTAATTATCAGATTTATGACATTTTGAATTATTTATTTCATGGGCTTTGTTGATTTGCATCACCTTTGGATATAACGTGATACATCCATCGGTACTCCATGCTCTGACCATTTTTTGAAATGTCTGGTTGTTAACAAAGTTAACAATTACTTCTTAAAATCCTGGATTCTAACTCCTCAACCAAAAGAAAGGGGCGTGTTCCTCAATCCATTTTTGTTTGTTTGAAACATCCTGCCATGTTTTGTTTTCGCGAACACCTTATTTGATACCTCACAAGTGGGACAGTTTGTCTCCCAGCCCTTATACCGCCTTACCATTAGACAGACATTGGTGTTATCTCTCATGGTGGGGGGTGGAGTTGTCTGGCTAATGAAGTGGATTTGCCTTAATTACTTGTCTAGAATAGTGTCAGGAGGCCTTAACCAGTGCATACATCTGTTAGGAAGAAAAATGAAAAGCCCACATTCTCCGACTGAATGGATATCTTTTGGCTTCTGTTTTGAATGCCATGTGAAAGTTTGGCTATTGTAGCAAAGTCCTCCTTCTCTGTCTCTCCGATAACAAATGAATCTCCCTTTCTTGCCAATTTCGTTGTGCAAAGCAGGTCAATAGAGAACCATTTATTTTGTCTGTCCTTTGGATAGTAGTGAATAATTGTTGCTGAATCAACACATCTGTGGGGGTTGTGTTGCTCTGCGCTTTGTCTCGTATTAACTCGCTTCTCGTCTTACTGTTCATCTCCACAAGAATCACCGTGACTACTTACCTGGCTGTTAGGGGGTTGTTGGTGGGACAAGGGGAAACATGCATACAGTCAAGTAGTGAATTTAAACCACAATGCGGTGCTTTTCCAGTTCTCTTTCTGTAGAACATGTTCTACATTGCATTGCAATGGTGATGGCTTACTGTATATGCAAATAAGTAGGCCAGTTTACAGCAGCAACACTGCAGGCTGTAGCATTCTGAAAGCACTGCATGTGTAAAATTAGCTTAGTACTTCACAATAGTGCATGGTTACTGACAAATTATAAAGCATCTGTACTCTTATTTTCATTTCAAAAGTAACTAATACAAGTAAATATACAAACTTATGCAGTTCTGCAAATAGCAGAACTGTATTAAAACTTGACTCAATCCAGGCACATTTGAAAACTTTATTTAAATGTGGATTGGATTATAATCTAATATGTATAGAGCATTATGTTACCTCAGCCTGCAAAGCAATTCATTTACATGTTAAAATAACCAGAGGAGTCTACAAGTTTGACTTTTCATACGTTTTCAATATGTCATCTTGCTGATACATCCAGTTTAATAATCTAGTTTCAATTTAGAATGAATACAAATTATTTGATACATTCTCAAATGAAATATATAAACAACTAGTTCCAGTTGTGGTGCTTTACGAGGCAGGGAGTGGACAAAATAACAGAAACACTTAACAGTATATTGATAGCCCACACAGCGGACTTGCAATAAATAGTACTTTTTGTAAAGCTTACAGTTTAAAACAATATATATAATAATAATAATAATAATAATAATAATAATAATGTATACTTTATTAATCCCGCAAGGGGAAATTACAATGTTTTCACTCTGTTGTTATTACACACATGGTCTGAATTATACACACATTCTCAGTACCAGTACCTAAACATGCACTAATGGAGAGATGTCAGAGTGAGGGAGCTGCCCATGGAAAGGCGCCCCGAGCAGTTGGGGGTTCGGTGCCTTGCTCAAGAGCACCTTGGCAGTGCCCAGGAGGTGAACTGGCACCTCTCCAGCTACCAGTCCACCATATATGTGTCTCTCTCTCTCTCTCTCTCTCTCTCTCTCTCTCTCTCTATCTATCTATCTATCTATCTATCTATATATATATATATATATATATATGTGTGTGTGTGTGTGTGTGTGTATATAGATTCATTTCTGTGGTAATTTTGTAAGGCTGTTACACAAGTCTTAAAATATATATTGCGAGAATGGTGTTACCATGTGTTTGAAAAATGAATCAATTGTTGCCACACATTTGCTGGATGGTCATGGGAAGTAAAGTATTTGTTTACCGAGCAGTAAATGCATTCCAGAGCGGTGATGCATTTGTCCTTGTGATAAATTTCTCTGCGTATGTCTGTGCTGTCCCTGTATCGAATTAGCATAACCTTATTAATGGCTTTAGGGATCAGGTACATTACTGAGCAGGAGGGAGGTCATCAACAACGATGTGGTTTTACTTCACATCAGTCTATTGTTCATCAGGACTCATCAGCTAATTACCAGGGCAGCATTGTGCAAAAGTGTGCTCAGCATGGAACCATCTGTCAGTGCGACAGAGGCATGATATAGCACTCTCTCCAAAATAAAAAAGCCATTTCTGTCAGTGGTTCATCCTATAAAACATTTGAGCCAGGTTCAAAATGAAGCCTGAAATTGAAAATTAGTGTTTTCTCCTTTTTTTAAATTGCTGAGCGACTGATCCTCCATTGTTTGCACCTCTTACTGTTATAAATGTGTGTTTTAGGTGAAGCTGTCTGAAACCCACTGTCAGATTTGTGAAAGCTTTATTCCTTTTTGTGTAAAAGGCAAAAAAATTGTAGATTTCACTGTTTTTCCCCACATCAAGACCAGTGAAATCTCCCTTTATTGCATTTTCATAAAGAAAATACAGCTTTCACAAGTCTGAAACTGTTTTAAAGTGCTCATATTATGCTTTTTGGCTTTTTCCCTTTCCTTTATTGTGTTATATATCTTTTTTGTTCACGTTATAGGTTTACAAAGTGAAAAAGCCCAAAGTCCACCCCAAAGGGACTTACCATCTCCAACAGAAAACACTGTTCACAAACTGCTCCAAACAGCTCTATTGTAGTCCAGCCTTTACTTCAGAGACAAACGTGGTCACTTTGTAACACACGTTATAATGCTCGCCTAGCTGCTAGAGTGGCACGCCCTCATACTCTGCTTCTGACTGGCTAGTAGTCCTTACCTAGCTACTGTGCATGTGCGACTCCCAACAAAGATGAACAGAAGTGAGATGTCTCACTCTGTAGCTAAAACAGAGAGCTCAACACACAGGGTGAAAAGAGGAGCTGCAGCAATGTGCAGTACAACAAAAATATGGTGTTTTTTGAAAATTAAACCATGTAAACCTATTCTGATATAACCTCTAAATACAATTATGAACCTGAAAATGAGCGTAATTTGAGCACTTTAAAGAATCTTGCGCCTCTCTGGAATAATGTGGTCCTGATTTGACAAGTCTAGGTATAGTGGTTTTCGATCTGGACCTGGGCCAATGTGGTCTACATGTGAAAAAAATCAGGGTGGTCTCCCTTAATTGCATTTTCACAAATAGAATAAAGCTTTCAAAAATGTGTTACCCAAAATGTCTAACACACTTTCACAACAGTAAGAAGCTCAAAAAAAATGGAGGATCAGTCGCTTAGCAATGTAAGTTAAGCTTTCCTTAATCTATATCAACAACGTTTCATTCACGGGATAGTTCCGGTGCCGCTGGATGTCCTTCATTTTCGTCCGGATGTCCTTCACCTTCCGCTTTTTTGTGTTGGTATTCCAAACTCCGGTCGATTCGGGAAACATCCTCCGAGCTAGCATATTCATTTTTTTAAATTTTTGAGTAAAATTCTCATCACACACTTGACAGCCATTTTAATTCCAGAGCTGGCCTCCCTACATGTTCCGCCAAAACAAGTTCCTTCCCGAGGCTATTTTGCAGCGGCACCGTTGCTCTGTCCAGCGCTTAGCACCGCCCAACACGATTGTGATTGGTTTAAAGAAATGCCAATAAACCAGAGCACGTTTTTCTCCCATCCCGGAATGCTGTGTGGACTAGCCAGAACCTCCTAAGCAGCGCTGTGGAGGAAGGTCTGGCTATGCGAGACTATGCTTTCCTTAACCTTAACTGCCGGATTGGACACTGTGAATTTAAAAAGCTAACTTCAGCGTAGTCAGGAATATATGGTAACATGTGCTTGAGGAGTAAATGCAGCACACTACATTTTGGTCTTGTTTTTCCTTGCTGAGCCATTTCGTTAGCACCTAGTTACCTGAGAACACAATGGGCTCTCTTTCCACTTTCCTAAAATGCCTCAGGCACTGAAGCTTAATGCTACTTTTCTCAGTACAGCCAGTTTTGCAATCAATCTGCCTTGCCTGACACATGTTGATGGAGCAGCTCTATGTTCCTGACCTACAAAAAAATCTGAAATGACACTAAGCTTCCTGACTGCCGCAGTAGATATCGCTTTAATAAAGGCGCTGATTATACAAAATAAGCCTTCTGTGTGTCTATATTGCACACTCTCTGCTGTAAATTGGCAATTTAGTGTTGGGGATATCTGTGAAATAAAGGAGGCTTGCTGCTATAAAGAAAAGCCACTCTTTCATTGTGTGTAAAGCCAGGAGTTCATTGATTGATGAATGGCTTAACAGATGTGGAAATAAACGGATACAGAGTGCACAAGGACATTGGTCTTCTATCTTGAGGGCAGGAGAGTATCACAGTATCATAGTGCATATAGGACTACTAGTTACAATCTGTTTATATATACTTCATAGCTAATAGTTCCAAATCCTCTGATGTAAAGTGACAACTGAGCTGGTAACAGATCTAAAAAAAGAAACGAACCAAAGTTGCTAACAGCTCTGGAACAGTATCTGATCACTGTAATCACTTCTAATAAGGATGGACCACTGCAAATGCGATAATGACATGCATTGCATAAATGCAGATTGTTAGCAAAACAAGTAACTAATGGTGTTACTTGTTGGTTTCAAAACTTAGATTTGCTTCAGTTGAGCTGCAGTGGTGCTAACATTTTTTACACCAAACAGAGGGAAACAGGCTATTGTTTATTTAAAAAAAAAAAGACAATGCATGCTCAAACATTTTTCCCTGCCCAAAAAAATGTAAAAAAAAAAAAAAAAGTTTGTCTGTTTACACAGGAGCCAGTGTCCGGTCTGAGTAAACTTTCACAGGTCTCTGTGGGAGGCAGAAGGCACACTCTGATAGAGACCAGTTTGGAGAAATAATGAGCAGAAGTGGGACTTTATTTAAAAGGGGTTCGTGTAAGGGCTTTGCAGCTCTTCATTGACATTAGGCTTTAGTTTAGGTGTTAATGTATGTGCTGTTGGTGAAACTATGGCAAATAATTCATATACACACACACACAGCACGAGCTGAGGGCTACAACCTGAAGAAGGCTGTTTGTGCTGCTATGCGTGGGTTGTTACTCAGCTCTATTTTAACATGTACTCTCACAATTTCAACATGAAATAACCCTCTAAATAAAGGCTTTTTAACTTTTTCCTAGAAGAGTGCCTTGGAACTTTTGTCTTTTTTTTTTACTTTTGCGTTGCCTTCCAAATAGCACCTTCATTATTTGTTTGAAATTCAGAGCACTCCGGACCTTTTCTCCTCTATTTCTTTTTAATTCCTCTAACGTGTTTTATTTCTTCCTTCTTTTGCTTTCAGACGGAGCCTTTCAAAACCATTCTCGGCTGCGGACGCCTCCTCTACCGCTCTCCCACTCCCACTCGCCCAATCATCAGCACCATGCGGCCTCCATTAACTCCTTGAACAGGGGTAACTACACACCGCGGAGTAACCCAAGTCCTGCGCCCACAGACAGCTCTGTTCCTCCTGAGGGTCCGGCCAGTGGTCACGACTCCGGCAGCACACAGGACAACTGGCTACTCAACAGCAACATCCCCCTGGAAACCAGGTACTGGGCAACTTGTCTCCCTGACTACCGTATGTATAGAGATGTTGGCCACCCTATGCCTGAGCTTCTGCCATTGAACACAGCTTTTCATGCTGTCTGCTCCATATTAAATTGCCACAGTGCTAACAAGGAGCAAAGCAATAACATGGAAGATATCCTGCTAGGGGGCAAAGGCTTACATTTGTGATGAACAGGATTTTGTGGCAAACAAGAGAAAAGTGCTGCTTTTGGGTCTTCGTCCAATTTTAGCAATCTTAACAATGGCAGCTATTGAGTTTAAACAGCATGGTAATTATGATCATGTTGGATATGAAACAGTTCTTGCAAAATGACATCCAGGCACCCGTGAGCAGGCTTCATAGCTCCTCCACTTCAGCCCCAAGTTTTATTTATTTCATATTAATCAGTACTCAGTTCTCTAGCACATTTCTCAATAGGAGGCCCTTGTGTGAAGTACTGTAGATATGTCAAGTGTTATTGTAACAAAGGGAATATCTGTTGCATTTCTTTGGCTGGTCTTATTGCAAGGCGGTATGAAATCAAGAATAGCAAGGCATCTTATCTCAACACTCATAATGATCACATTATTCTGCTGAGATTAGAACGTTAGAAAAACTCCTCGAATAAACCCTAACTTCTCTGTGTGATCAGCCAGCCTGCTGAGCAAATTGAAATAAAAGCCATTGTGTAGCCATTTTGAGGAAGTCGTTACAGATTTTTAGGTGATTTGATTTTAAGAATTTGTTCAAAGCAATCCAATGAAAAACTTAGACCACACTGTTGTCCATATTGCATATAGTAAACACGTTGCCATAAATGAAACTGTTGTTGACGGGAGAATAGCTAATAGCTTATTTGGCATGGCTAAACACCAGCCATGAACAGAACCACTGTCTCTTCCTTTTGTTTTTGTGAGACGCTTCAGTCAACAGGAAAATGAGCATCAATTTTAGCTGGTAGAAGGGCAGTTAGTGGTATAATGAATGATTACATGTCATCCAGCTCCCAAGTTAATCCTGCACAGGTATTCCCTGTGGAGCAGGAAACAGATGGTGAGGCGAGTACGTCTGCAGCAGGCACGAGTGCCGCTCAAACCACATATGTAGTCTTTATGACTTATTGCCTTGAAAAAAAAAAAGATCAACTGCCAAAAGTTCCAATAATGAATTTGAAACCATTAGTAAAAGCCACACGGGCGCGTAAATATTTCATGTCATCTTTACTTGGTTAATAGTATTACAATGGTCCTCTCTCGTCGCCTTTGTGAAATGTAATGGCTCTGATAAATTCTGTAGGTCTTATCCTGCTCCGCCACCGGAGAGATGCCAGCAGTTGGATGGTTCTATCCAGTCTCAACATTTTCTGTAGACATTCTGCCAAGCATCCCTCTCTCTTTATTAAAAGTTGCGTTCTTCAAAAACAAGGCCTTTCTCTTGTACCACTGAACGTGTTCAGCCTGCCCATTGCATGTGGACAGTTCATTTCTCCATTGCATTGCTGCAGTATTTCCTTATGGAACAGAGCTCTCATTTTTCAAACTATCCAGTTTGAAAACTATGCAACTTCAGAAACACATTGATTTGTAATTAAAAATGTCATTAAGACGTTTTAAAAAGGTGTTTTGTCTGAAATAAGTGTTAGAAACCTTAAGGTTCTCATTTGTAAGTGATGCATTGTTTTCTTCCAATCACAACCTTAAAGGAGCCAGAATACTCTAATGTTTATCAGAGAAGAGCAAGACGCTTGCAGAGAAGGGCAGGGCTCGTACAAAACAAGGTATGGCAGTGCCCAAATGAGGGGAACCAGAGAGGTAGATGTTATTTGTCTCACACCTTCAGTTCGTAGAAATAGTTCCATAAGGGCCTTGGTTTCTTTGTCCCATGCTGTCCGTCTTGATCCCCATTTGTCAGTTGTTGTTGTTGATGTTGCTTGGTGATCACATACTGTATTGGCATTTATGTTTCTTGCACGCACATCTCACACTAGCTTCATATCCATCTTTCCACCTGTATGTAGAAACATAGCAAAGCAGACATTCCTAGAGACTTTACAGGACAACCTCATTGAGATGGACATTCTGGCGTCAGCCCGCCACGATGCCTCATACAACGACGGGTATGTTGCATGTTTGCTATCTGGCTCTCACCCTGCTGTCAGAATCTGCTTTGCCATGAAAACAATAGTGGTGCCTGCGCTATTTCTTTTCCCCATCAAACATCCTCTATTTTGAAATGTTGACATACACTTCAGTCTGTCTCCTGTAGTGCTAGAATCCTTGCTGTACTTGTCCCTTCCCTGTTTGATACAACTAACAATTTTCACTTAGTCACATTGTTGGGTTGTATTGCTTTTGATTAATGTTAAGCATGACCACTTTCAGAAAACACAAATGCCCATGTTGTCCCCTATTGCGAGAATAGGACATGAGTCAGAGATTTGTCCTGACATTTATAAATCAAAAATATGGTCGCAGTGACTTTCCACCACATACATCGTAATGTGACATTCAATCACGCTCATGTCACTGTTGCTCAGGAGCTTCTAGTAAACTTGTCAGTAAAACGGCCTTGACAACAGCGCCGCTGCCACTGACTCTCTGATGGGCCCATCATACGGCTCTTGGACATGCAGCTCTGCACATGTTTTCCGACATAGCCAGCCATGTTCTTCAAGGGAGAATAAATGTGCTCCACTCTCTGCTGCAACGTTATATAGTGCATCTCTCCTGTGGACAGCCTTGACATAGTTACTGGGAATTACTTTTCGCCACACTGGCATGAATACGTAAACAAGAGCCAGCTGCGGTCACAAGTCCTGTAAATTAGATTTAATATTGATTCACAGTTTCCACTGAGCAAAAGCCAGTATGCTTTAGTATTCTTACTAATCTAGCAGGAGCGTGACTATGGTTACAGTATTAAACGTGCTTGGAAATTACCTACCAGTGGAAGGGACTGCAGTCGGATAGACACTAACCTACACTTTTATGATGATAGATATCCCTGAGAAATAAGCGTTTTCTGTTAAGAATTAAAAAAAAATACATTTTTTTTTTCCAGACACTTCCTGTTCAAACCAGGTGGAACATCACCAATGTATTGCACAACATCACCAGGATATCCTTTGACATCCAGCACGGTGTACTCGCCCCCCCCACGCCCTCTGCCTCGAAACACCTTCTCTCGACCCGCCTTCAGCCTGAAGAAACCCTACAAGCACTGCAACTGGAAATGTGCTGCTCTCAGTGCCATCCTCATCTCAGTAACACTGCTCTTCCTGTTGGCCTACTTCATCGGTGAGTCACCTCTGGCGCTTTCTACACACCTCCAGCGAGCGCCTCTACCTACCCCCCCAGCACCACCCTTCACTTAACTGCAGACACAGGATGAGTCCATGCTCTGTTGTGTTCCCTCTATCATCCCTTTTAATCGTGTTGAATCTGCACTCTGCGTCTTATATGAGCATAGTTATATAGGGACTCATAGATTGATTCCTCGCCCGCGCACACCTCGTCCGAAATAACATTATCATTCATAGATTGGGTTGACTGAGTCTGCAGAGATGGGCAATCCAGTTTCTTGCTCATGTGAATAGGTCAGATAGGGAATGAATTAAAAAGACATCAGCAATCACACATGAAAGAATATTCATCCCATTTGATTTCTTCGATTCCCGGACCACTATATCCAGGTCCCAGCTGGGTAAGGACTATCATCTGTGATATGTGAGTTATGCTATTAAATCTGTTCTGCTCTTTTTAACTGCTGTCATTCCTGAAGGTAATGGTATTCATATCTGATGATACAGTCGTATCTCTGTGATGTATATACAAGACACCATTTCACTTGTAAACAGTCAAGAGCCAGTTGATAAGACACAAAATGAAAAACTAGAAAGGGGAGTTGAAAGTACTTAGTCAGTACAAGAGTGGATTCTGCAAGTGACTGCTGTGATGTTGTATTTTCTCCATAATTCTCAGAGATCACATGTTCAACTGTGTCCCTAACTCTGTGTTCTGACTTGGATTTTATGTTGATTTTCTTTCTGATCTGTTTAACCTTCCCGGCTATCACTTATGCTAGCTACCCAGTTCATCTTCTGTTTATTCCAAGCAAGCTGCTGCTCTGCCAGTAATACTAGTAACACTTAATGAGTCGCACAGATTATTTTTTAATTTCTTCACAAAAAGTGAAATCACTATGGTTTAATAAGTCAGTGAAAGCATAGCAAAATACACATAGAGAATATTTGTTATTATTAGGACTGCAACTAATGATTATTTTTCATTGCAGATTAATTTGTCGATATTTTCTTGATTAATCGATTTGTTTTTTGTTCTATGAAAATGGTGAAAAATATCGTTCAAAGCCCAAGATGACGTCCTCAAATGTCTTGTTTTTGTCCACAACTCAAAGATATATTCAGTTTTCAGTCACAGAGGAGAGAAGAAACCGGAAAATATTCACAATTAACAAGCTTTTTCATAAAAAATGACTCAAACCAATGAATCGATTGTCAAAATAGTTGCCGATTAATTTAATAGTTGACAACTAATCGATTCATTTATGCAGCTTTAATTAATATTAATTTTAAAAAAACTTAAAAGGATGCCATGCAGTTTATAGGTGGGCAGCAACCAACAATAACAGGAGCATACGCAGTAACAGTGCAATCATGTACAAAAGGAATGGGAAAAAGCAAGGATTGTAGGTCAAAGGTCCAGGGAAAATGTGAGGTTGGTGGGTTTTGGGGCATTTGAGGTCATAGCAACAGGTTTTAGGGTGAGGGTGAGGTAAGTGAACCACATGTTAACTGAATTAGTGCTGTGAGCTTGGCTCAGGTTGGGGACCAGGATATGATGAACAAGACCAGGGGAGGGCTAACACAAAGAATATTTTAAAGGAATGAGTGACATGGTTCAGGATAAAAGGTTCCTGTAGTGCTGTGAGGGCAGGGAAGACAGTTAAAGAATCTCAAAATGTAATGTCAAACAGGAACGTTTGAGGTCTGGATTTGAATATTGTTGAATATATGTGTTGCCTCGATTTGCAGAAAGTTCCAAGGATTTGGTGATCTACATGGAAAAAGCTAGCAGGACCTTTTTTATTCAAGTAATGAAAGTTCTGCCTGGTCCGTTGTTACAAATTCAAATAAGGATTTGATACATACTTCTGTTTAATATATATGTCCCCATATAATTGTCATATGAATGGCTTTGAATACCTCTTTAACATATAAATGGTTACACTGTTGAACTCGTCCTGGCACAGATTAAGAAATTAAAGGATGGTGAGATTGTTGTAGTTCATGTGCATGAAGTCAATGAAAGAACAGCCAGATCCTTCTGCATGGCCTTCATCAGTGAGATAAATGAATTCTTCATTAAGGACATTTGTTATAGATATCCATTATGCCGTAACAATCACAAAATCAATCGTTTCTGCCTCCCCTCGAGGCCAAACGAACTAAAATCTGATTATTCATTTTTTTTGTCACCTTAGCCATTTAAATTGTTTAATTTGGAATTCAGAACAGTGCTGGGTTAAAAGAAAAAAGAATCAGCTGGTTGCTGGTCATGGTGATTATCTACGTATCCAGCAATTTTTAATCAATGATGGTTGGTGTGAGAAAGTTCTGCTTTGGTTTGTTTTTGGCTTCAGCAGGCTGTAGAAGTCTAGATACAGTACGTGTCAACAGTTTACTGCTTTGACTTGGCCAAAAGCCAGAGAGCCCCATCAGCGTGATAGTGCTTAATCAGACTGTGTAATTATACCCCGCCAAACTCAGACCATCTCCAGATGCACCGCAAGCAAACATGTTGGAGACCAAACCTCACCCAAAGATCAGAATTTCCAATCAAGAACGAGAGCCATATTTAATTAAAAGGCTGATGAGAAAATACATTTAATTTCAAGTGCAATTAATTATTGAGGACTGTAATTGGGAACTCTGGGTGAGATGTCTAATGAACCCAATTATGCCTCATGACAGATGTTTTGACTTGCAGCATGGTTTTATTTTGTCACAGCTTTGTAGATCGGCACATTTTGAAGTGCAAAAAGGGTTGGGGGTTTAAGATGGCTCCATTTTCTCAGTAGTCACTCGCTCATTAGCATATTGTTATATGATGCTCATTTTAAGGTCATCAGTATCCTCTTGTGTTCCCGTCTATTCACCCTGGGTAACTAGCCAAGGACAATGAGGTCGGGCCCCAGAAACTTTTTCACTGCATGATCATCCAACCCAGAAAAAGCTTCTTTGCAACACATATTTTACCTGTTTGTCCGTCAGTACTGATATTACTGTTTTGCTTGGATACAATTTGTAGTTTGTGACTCTTTGTAGTTTGGCTTATTTGAAGCTAATGTGCTTGCACTTGATTCTTGCTGTTCGGAGTTTTTACTTTCATGGTTGAAAGCACTTAATTGGAAGTCGCTTTGGGTCAAAGCGTCAGCTTAATGACATGTAATGTAAAATGTAATTCATTTTCATTATCCCAATGTGATATTTTCATAATCTAGATTTCTCAACACTGATGAAAATTGAAAAGTGCTCAGTATTTATGTGTTGACAGGCAAGCTTTATTCACATATCCCAAACACAGGCGTGACTTTGTCCTGTTGTGGGAGTTGGAATGGTTGGCTGTAATTGTGATATGGTCAGGGCACAGAAAATATGGCTCTGGATTGGCTCTCCATATATATTAAAGGTATGGTGATAGGGCTGAAACTTAGAATTCATACTAGAATACACTATGGCATTTGTCTTGAGCTACACTGAACTGATTCTCAAGCTGTAAAGGCAAATCAAACAAATTAAAAACCATTATGCTTTCAAATACCTACTGTATATGCCTTCCCATTTCGTTTGTATCCTTTATCAGCCATTTCTAACTGGAGGGATACCAGAAGAAATACTCCCCATTGCATCATAAGTGTAAAACGCTTGTTTGATGATATACTAAAAATGAAAGTATCAGTTAAACCTTAAACTGAGCAAAAGCATAAACTCCAGTCAGTTATATAAGGTGTTTTAGCATTGTTTTTTGGAGAAATACAGCATGGCTGCTATGTCTCAGAGCTAGAAACCAGTTAATTTACTACAACAATTTACAAACATACATGGAAATATATCATTTCTCTAATAAAGTTCTTCCCAGCATGGATATTGAAAAGATTAGTTTACACCAGATTTTTAATGGCCCAATTCTGATGGAAGGTAATACGTTAGGCTAAAGCCAGACATCGCCAAAACTTACATTTGGTATCCCATTTAGTCTGTCATATGTTTACCTTTTTTACAATGCTTTGTTTTGAATAAATACAGCATGTCAGTGATTGAATTCTGTGGTGCTAGAATGACGTGTGGCTGTAAAAGTTATTTGCCTCAATGTTATGATCATATCATAATGAGAGTGTGGTGATTTACAGCATAGACTGCCAATGTAAGAGACGTGTAAATGCAGTGAGAAATGAGCAGCTGATGGCTGCCATGTTTAACACCTATTTGAAAGAGATTAATTAACCATATGGTTAAAACATGTTTCAGTCCAAGGTGTAAATGAGACTGCAATCTATGCTGGCTTTTTTTTTCTTTTCTTTTTTTAAATACCTCAAGATAGAAGATGCCTTTTTTAGATGCTCACAGTATTTGATGATTTTGACCAGTAGGATGAGAAGAAATGACTCTACTCATCATAGCTTCCCTTGAAGTGTGCACTAGTTGGAAAGTGTTCTTCAGATCAGAGGATAGAAGCACAGGAATGCTGGCAGATGACCCATAGCAATAAGCTCTGACTTCCTAAGATTGGCTTAGAAGTCTTCTACTACAGTAACTCTGTTCCCTAATTGGCACATGGCATGACCCAACTTCCTGCCAAGAGATAACCGAAAGGAGGGCACAACATGTGCTAAGGACAAAATGGGCGATGCTACGAAGTGCAGTACGCTTGACAGGTCAGTGGCATCGCTGGAACACAGACACAGCTTGTCTCTGCCAGTGGCCATCTCATTAGAAGTAGCTTGTTATTCTGACAACCTGTCTTCACTTTGCAGCCAATTGCAGCAGCCTTCCGAGTGTCATTGCAAAATGTTTGCAAAGTTGGAAAAGCAAGCAAAAAGAAATCAGGAGGTTCTTCACTGCCTTGTGTCCAATGCTCTGCATATCATAGATACCAAGAAGGCATTGAAGTTAATCTTTGGATTTAGGATCCAACTATTCCATCAGAGGCCTCAGGGACGGATGGGATGAAGGATGGGGCTCAAAAAGACGTGATTACTAGGACACTTGGAATGACAGCGTGCTTGGTGACTTGGTGTGTTGGTTCTGCCAGCGACATACAATGACTCTTTTTCCATTTCGCCAGTCAATGTAAAGCTACAAATCAAAAGGAATGTCTTTCTGCAGCTTACAAAATGACAAACAAAGCCATCTGTCTCTTCACTGGTTGTCCTCCACTGACACTTTCAGGCACTTTCACAGGCACTGGACAGACACAGAAAAGATGCTGGTATTGCAGTTGAACTTTCATCATCTTAGGGACAGTTTGTGTTGTGTTTTGCCTGAAAACCACACTGTTTACTACATATCATTTTTTCTCAAATCCATCCAAATATGTCACTAAACACGTGGTACTGTTTGTAGTGTGCATCATTAAAATATTAGGTATATTCTTTGAACGTTTGTTCAGAGTTTTATTAAAAAAAAAAAAAAAAAGGGGGTCCTAATCTTGGGCTTATAGGGATCTAAATAATAAATTCATCAGACACTATGGCTTGGTTCGATCTGCACTCGTCAAGTTTATATTCAGTCCATTTGAAGTTAATAGCTGAGCCTGGACATGTAAACCATTTTGAAGTGGAGAGATTTGATGAAGCAACTTAGGGGCTTCAGTTTGGTATTAATAAAGCACTTTTTTAGACTTTGTTGAACACTGTAGTGTTGAAACATCGGGCTGTTTGCACTATTAAAGGTTGCAGATCAATCAGTGTGCTACAGCCCTTTTTTCATCTGAAATGTGCCACCTCTTTGAGAAGCACCTGATTTACTTTGCAACTCGCTGGAAGATGCACAGAGAAGCACCTTTTTTTTTTAAGTGTTTCCATTAAGAAGTTGCTCAACAATAAGAGCCAGGGATGCAGTGATTTAACGGCCGATACCGATGTTCGGTCGATAAACCGCTGCATCCCTGGCATATTTGCTTTGTTGACTGCCATCGGCCTGACGGGAAATAAGATGACATTCACCGATGGCAGCGGCCGAAGTTTATCTGTTGTGTTGCATCAGTTTTGCGCTGGCTAAAAGTTTTGTTGGTTATATGCGGCCAGCACTCGGACAACAGTCATAGCGTATGCTGCACCTGCAGCTGCTGATTTGGAGAAGAAGCAACTGGCTGGACACGACTCTGGCATGAACCACATGTGGTTTGTTTTTGCATTTGTTTTCAGTGGACGGTTGTTCAGCTCTCCGTCTCACATCTTGGATGGGAAGAGAAATAGACTGAGCTGCAAAAATGCAGAGATGCTTAACTTTGTAAAGACGGACATGCATCTGACTAAGAAGTAGGCTGTGAGGAGCCGGCGATTTTTATCTTTTCATCATTAATATTTGATAGTACTGTATGGGAAGGCTGTTTCTAAGAGGCCGTTTTTCGTTTTTATTAAGAGGCCCACGTTCAGCCCCATGTTCCAGCCTTCTATGGGTTTGTGCTCAATGGAAACACAAGACAGTTGTAGTCTGTGTGGAAAAACTCTGAGTTAGTTTAAGTTCCCTGTGTCTTTCCAGGCGTTTAAGGAATTACAAAATATTTAATTAGCAGACATGAGACTGCAGGAAGTGGAATAGGTGTGTGTGTGTATATGAGTGTGTGTATGTTGCTGATGGCCAAACTAAATATTAAGGACCCCAGTCATTGTGTTCTCACCACACTCTCTAACTTTGTGGGGTGACTGTGACTGCTAAACAACATTATGTTGAACAAAAACACTACATGAGTCCATTTGACATTTTTCATTAAAGGAAATCAACACAAATAGGCAAAACTATGCTTGTGAACCAAAGAAAATACACTTTAGGTGCAATCAAACTCTGAATTCATGGATACAAATATAGGTTGTTCTAATTTATCCTTGTGTTGCAGTGGTACAATAATTAGACCTGTTAAGATAAGACAGGTCTAAGTTTAACTTCTTAGTCTAAGACTAAGTTTGACCTGAGCCACTAACATTAGTTTTTTTCTATGTATCCATGTAATGACAGGTATTTTCTGTGTTGTCTAAACAGTCACTGAAAGGCTCATTGGTGACATAAAGTAGGGTATGCTGTTATAAAATGAAAAAAAAAAAAGGAAAACACATTTGAAGAAAACAACATTGAGAGGACTGGCGAGGTCTTACTCCCAGATCATTTCACTCTTTATAATTGGATTGCGTGGTTATTTACTCGAGGAGCTTAAGAGAACCAACAAACCAATAAAATAGCTATATTGAGTTTCTGGGCCTTTTCTGCTGAATGTTGACTTCCAAGGTGGCTTTTGCCTCGCTAAGCTGATCTTGTCCATTTTCTTATTGGTGATCTGTCATGGTCAGCCCCTCCTCCTCTGCCCTGCGCTCTGCTGCCATTGTTCCAAAGGACAAGTCTTTTGTCGACCTTGTAAAATATCAGCATGTCTCATCCACTGTGTTCACATTGAAACACCCGGGTGTCTCCCTGCTGATGTGTTTTTTTTTCTTCTTTTGTCCCCTAGTTTTGCAAGGGAATGGAAAGGTAATGGGGTTTGGAAAAATGACACAAGGCACTGGGGATGGTCCCTGCCTTGTGTTGGTGTGGTGAGACAGATGTTGTCCTATGAGGTCAGGATAGCATTCATCTTCTGATCTCACTGCTCAGCACTTTGGAAAAAGAAAATGCCATTAACCATTAAACCGTGTATTGTTCTTTGGAATTTACTTCCTGTGACTTTATCTCACAGCTGACACCTTTTGTATGTAATTTAGAGTGTATATGATTTTGCTTTGATGAATTGCAAAAAAGGAAATCAATTCTGAAGTTGTCCTATGTTTAATATTTCAGCCATGCACCTATTTGGATTGAACTGGCACCTGCAACCCATGCAGAGACAGATGTACCAGCTGTCAGAGGACAATACAAGTGGCCTACCTTTTCCTACTGACCTGAGCTTGCCACCACTAGGCAACACAGGCTTGGAAATACCTGACCGCAAGGGAAAAGATGAGAGTAAGTGCAATTTAAGGATTATGCATTAAGGATAATGTATTTTTATTCACTACACATACCTGTTTTTTTTCTCCAACTAACACTTAAGTAAACCTACCTAAAGGCATCTGATATTTTCAGGATGATTTGCGTGACTCTTCATTCATTATCATGAACTGTTGCACCCGCGTCAGAAAAGAACAACATTGCGCAAGGAAAACCAGTTTTTTTTTTTTTTTTCAAATCTTAAAGTTTACAGATGACATTTTATGAGCTCAAGCAAGTTTGTTATTATTTCGTCATCCAGTTTCACATTGTGTTCACTCGTCTCCAAGGCATGCAAAGAGATCTGCATTGTAATCCTATGAAAGTTGTTGTAAGTGGGAACGTGTTATTTGTTCCTAGAGGGAGAAAATGGGGCAGCTGAAGGGACTGAGTATCCAGGGGCTGGAGGGGGATTAGCCACTCTGTCCTCTTCAGAACGGATGTGATCCTTTCATCTCCTAGTCTGGGCTGCCTTTCCTGGCAGCCAAAGAAAGAATGTGCTCACGCCCATGGTACCAACTGCTCGACTCGAGGAAAGTTTGCTCTGTTCCATTCCTCGAACAAATGGGCCCAGATTTAACCATGTGATTTGCCACTGGCAGACTACAATAGGTAGAAGATGGGGTCATTACCATATAGATGAATCCAGGAGTTGTCTTTTTCATTTACCAGACAGCAGAAAGTGTGTTTAGCCAACAACACACATGACTACAGCTGAGCTTAGACCCTGCATGGCCGCCGTTTGCCGATCGGAAATCAATAGCCATGGTTTTCTAAATAAGTCTCATTCTTCACTGCTGTCACCAGAAAACAATGATGAGCTATCTAATGTTTTATCAAGGCGTTGCAGATGTGCACCGTGTTGAAATTCAGACTAGTGTCTCTCTTTTGGAGTCTTGTCTTTTCATCAAAGCATTGTTGTAGTTCAGCTTGCAGAATAACAGCCATTTATTTAACCATGAGGCCCATTATCACTGTTCTCGGCTTATGATTTATTTAAACAGCCTGATGAGTACTCTCCATTAATGTCCTGCATAAATACAAACGCACCCCAACATGTGGGAAATGAGTATGTGTGTTGTCGCATTATGTACAGCCTGGATCTGGGAGAAGGGGAGTGTGTCCTGTCTACTCTGATAAAAAACCCATTGCCACTGATGGACTTTTGAGAACACTGCCATCTGCCGTACCACGTGTAACCTAAAGCCATGTCTGCCACCAAGTCCTGGGGGTAGCTTGTATGGACGTCTGCTTTAGCAGACATCGGTGCAGAAATTAGCTCATCTACATGGGCAAACAGATGTTGGCATTTCCACCGAGTCCAATATAAGGTGTATTATGGAGCATATGGACAGTTTTTGGCAGTGGGTGTGCTAGTACCTGAGCGGCTACTAGCATTGGAGATCCCTCTTTACTATAATTACAATTTTCACTTTATTGCTTTTACTACAATTATAACTGTATTTTATCACAGTATTACAGCAGTTGCATTTTCCGAAGTATTTTTCGTACCATTTTCACTCCATATGTTCAACCAATTTAAATCCTACTTTTTAAAACCTTTCACTTTGATGAGGATTTATTTATTTATTTTATTTATGAAATGGTGTACAGATCATTAAAAAAAACAAAAAACAACTTGCCATGCTTCAGCCAGCAAACTTCATAAAATGTACAAAGTGTGATCCCAAGTTTAATGATGGGATGAGGCTTTAAAATAATCAATGCTACCAGGTATTTAAACATTTCATCATTTCCTTTTAAACAGACTTTTAAATAATGATTTGCCATTTAAGATGAAAAATCAACACAAGTCACTTCAGGATGTAACTAGAATTGTGTTTGAGGACCAGACTGATGTTCAATTGGATTATTCTTAGTTCTGTACTCTACCCCACTGGAATTGGGACTGGAATTGCTGGCAGTGGTCAGAGGGTTCATTCATAATATTTTTTCCTTCCTCTCGCTGTCAGGGATGTGATTGAATATCTGTGATATGGTCAGACTATCATGCTTCGGCAGACTGACTCCCTCTCCCTTCCACGTGCTGGATTAATGGTGTGATCTCTTCGACCGATTTGCTTTGTGTGCAATGCAGGCAAATTGGACAGCTTGTTCCCAGATGACAGCTATATAGATATGGGCGAGATTGACGTGGGGCGCAAGGTCGCGCAGCAGATTCCTCCTGGTATCTTCTGGAGGTCCCAGGTCTTCATTGATCATCCCATGTACCTGAAGTTTAACGTGTCCCTGAGCAAAGATGCCTTAGTGGGAGTCTACGGAAGGAGAGGCCTACCTCCGTCACACACACAGGTGGGGAACATTTGAATGTCTCTGACACTCATTCATTTGTTACTACAGTTAATCTACCGCATTCCATTTATCTATTCTATCTAGTTGTTATGCTTCTGTGTTTTCTGTAACAAATCATGATGTCTTCTTTGCGTAAGACAACAGTAGTTTTTAGTTTACAGTAGTAATAGCACAGTAAATGGGAGGCTGTGTGAAACAAATTACAATCATGCCTGCATGGTATAAGGATTCGACTTCTTTTTCCATTCTTCATTCTGCCACAGAATATACATTGGAATATTGTTTAAAAACATCTGTCTAAACATGTAGGGACGTTTCATTAATACAAGCCAATGCATAAATCTCTCTATTGTATTATGAATCACTTTCTTCCTTGCAGAAAAGGATTTATGGCAAATTTCTTTCAGGTTCAATATCACCAATGAATCACACAGAGATACGGGACTCAGGGGCCAAGAAAGGGAGATCTTTCTTTACACTAATTTCCCATCTATGCGCAGCACAGATACATCATCATATTATTTATCATGTCTGACTGCTTGGTTTACAGAGTTTAGATTTCTGCTCTAAATGTAACTGGAGTTCTACAAATTGCTCATAGCATGATTTTTGTTTGCATTTAGGTCCAACGTAATTTAGTTTCCTGTCAAAAGATCTTGTTTATCTCTTTTCTCTATTTTTGCTTCAAAGGAAATAGTTTAGAGGGAAGTTTTGGTGCTGTGTCTGATAACACATAGTGGCAGATGAGTCAAGAGTCCCTTCCTTATGTAGATCAAAAATGAAATGCTGTCTCATTGGTATTCATTGAGTCACTACTGATATGAAGCAAATCGTTGCAGATGGTATTTGGTAAACACTAACTTACATTCCCCCCCCCAAGTTTCCATTTTCTCCCTTTAATAGTTTTACACAAGGCTTTCATATAAGATATGTGGATTAGGAAATTATCACAGCCCATCCAGCCACGATGTGCCAAGACTTACTCAAGCCCCTCTGGAATGATGAGTTATTCATGCAGCACCAAATGATGCTCCGCTATAAAGAGAGCTGAAAGCACTCAAGTCTCATATGTCACTCTTAATGGCGTGTCTGCGGTCCACCTATCAGTCTTTCTCACTTTCTGTGTGTCTGTCTGCAGTTTGACTTTGTGGAGCTATTGGATGGGCGGCGGCTCCTGGCCCAGGACGTCCATGGTCTGGAGGGCCCTGGGGCTCAGCAGCGGAGCATGGTACTCATCACCACACACGACACAGGCTTTATCCAGTACATGGACTCGGGCATCTGGCACCTGGCCATCTACAACGACGGAAAAGAAACTGAAACTGTCTCCTTCCTCACCACCGCCATAGGTGAGCGCCCTGGGCATGACCTGCTGCTGAAACCTGTAATAGCAATCAACATAATCCCTATAATACCAACCAGCAGAACCCCACAGTAAACAGCCCAGACTTGGGGCATGAGTCAGAGGCACTTTTTTGGCAGATTTCAATAGCCAAGGAAAGTGCAGGTTAATCAAGGTGAAGCTGAATATTACAAAAATCAGGACATCAGTGCTATCCTGCAATGCCCCTGAGTAGGGCATTTAGAGATCATAATATCCTCATTAGCCTGAGTGTCTTCCGAGCGAATCAGGGGTCCAGCTTCTGGGAACCATTTGCATACAATTCAAAGTATGATTGTACCCTCCTGCTAGTGCCATTTTTGATCATGATTTGCTCCAATTTCCATCTACTTTCCATATATCAAAGTAGGCATGATATTTTTCTCTTCTGATTAACTGTGTGTGCCACGCGGCTGTGTTTCAGACATACAGTACGTCCTCTTGGGGAGGTGATTCCGTTTTGTACGCTCCTCTTTGTTCTGCCTAAAGCGCCTTTGATTGGCACTGCTGTATCAAGCAAGGTGTGAGAGGGCCCAAGGTGTCGACTTTCACAGGGATGGCAGCTGAGAGCTGTTCTCACATGCTCTTTAATTAAAAGCTCCTGGGCCAGAGTCCATCTGTGACAGGGGCCGTGCCAGGCAGCAGATCGATAAGAAGCTGTCCTCAACACTAATGTAACACCAAGTGGAGACAGGCAAGAGATGCTCCCCCCGCCCCCCCCCGTTGCGGTGCCAACAACAGCTGTAATTCAATATTTAATATATACGACACAAGGAGGGGGAGTCAGGGCTGCATGTTTACTTTTCCTTTTTTCTTCATGACTGGGTTTGCATGAAGGCCTCCTGTGGTTTGCATCAGAGAAAACACAACTAGATAAGGTGTTCTGTGCAACAGATGGGAATGGGGAGGGGCAGAGTTAGTCAGATCTAAAATTCTGCCTCTGTTTGTTTGTATCAGAGCTGATCTGCCCACAGAAGCTCAGAGGCAGGCAGAGGGGCCCTTTCTAAAATGGGTCACCGGTTAAGTGCCCTTCAGCAGAAATTGAATCTCACCAACTGCCTGGATTGTATTGAGCCGTGGAGGGATAGCGTTGACCTTCAAGTGGAGCAGCCCAGGCATAGAAATATATGCGAGCAATATCTAGAACAGGCGCACTGAGAGACACAAGCAGCATTGTTTATAAGACACTAAAGCTACATCCACACTAATACGTTTTTATTTTTAAAGGCTCTGACACACCAACCAGACGGCCGACCTTCGGCAGAAAAGGCAGTCGGACTGACTGCCTCCCCGAGTTGGTCCAGAAAGTGCCTCGGAACACACCGAAGCGACGCCGACTTGAGCGTACGTTCTGCGCGTGAGCGAGACGTAATACGTCTCCATAACAGCAGGCGGCGCTAATCTGTATTGTCGCCCAAAAAATGAAAACTGGCAGCTGATTGGACGAACGCGTCACGTGGGTCTGGCTGCTCCCGGATTTTACAACCGGGCATAATGGCGGCTTCGTTCGGAATACGATCTCATATTTTACGAAGACAGCTCACCGAAACGTGTTTCTGAAAACATTTTAAGCGAGAAATAGGCCGTGCAGTTGCTGAATCTGTCTTCATTTCAGATCGACAAAGGTCAGTTTAAAAGATTTTCGTCAGATTTTGAGAGGCGTTAGTCAGGCTCATCCCGCTCGTCATTTCCAAGTTAGCGCTCCACCAATCAGATTGGCCATTGAGTCCGACTGCCCGCCTTCCGATTCAACATGTCAAATCGGCCCAAATGAAGGCCGAGGGCTCCTCCGACTGACGACGGCACGGAACACACCGAACAGACTCGAGTCACCGACCTCGCCAGACTGTCTGACGGCCGATAATCGGGTTGGTGTGTCAGCGCCTTTAGACTGCGCGTCCACACTACTCTGGCGTTTCCAAGCCCCAAAAAACAGAGACTTTTGAAACCCCTGGGGTTTGCGTTTTACTCAGTACAGAGAGAAACATAGACCTTTGGAAACAATGAAGCAGACACCCATGATTGGTTCTCATCAGTCACAGCCCCATCACGTGACCCTTTTCCGCAAGAAAATAAACTACATCAGCCTTGACTACCGGTGGTTCCTCCATTCACCTTGATGTCGATGCTAGCAGCTGTTGTGCAGTTAAAGTCTACATTTTATAATGCTACGGCCTACATGCACAAGAGGCAAGCTGTTATTTGAGCGACTCGCGACAATTCCCGTGTCCAGTGGCGTTATTAGCCTTACTGGCACACGCATGCCCAGTGTAAGGGAACAGTCTGTGATATGTGTTTTCAGCCATGTTATTATGGATGGAGATTAGTTGTGAAACAATGCTAAAACGCTCGTGAGGACCGTTATTGTTTTAAAAATGAAACCGTAGTTTAGTATTTTAGTGTTTCTGTCAGTGTCAGTAAGACACCGCGTGTTCCTTACATGTATTAAATGAATGGTTTGCTTGTTGCACATAGCCATGCCATACTACATCTGGGGGGATGGCCAACCCTGTCTTTAATCTGGGCTGCTTCTCATTACTTGGCTGTGGCTCCATGGCAATGTGATATGTGTCCCACTGAATGTGTTGTATCGCAGCCCTCTGGAGCATGAAGCCATTTGTTCCTGCTGCCTGGTGCCAGACATGCTTCAACCCAGACATGGCTTCCTATGCAGGGGAGCAAAGTGAAAGGAATCACAGAGCCAGCACCAATGTCTTACTCCATATCCTGTCCCACTCAATGGCAGACGCTCTCTCTGTACACAACGACCCATCATTCAAAGGTGCTGAGCATCCTCGGAGAGCATGGCAAGGCACTGATTAAACCTGCCTACTGCACGCTACTCTGTCCTCACCGACTGGAGAGACTCACACAATAGTTAGCTCCCCTGATGTGAAAGGGTAATGAATTTCAATGAAGCTCTGCTTGAATCCATGATTTATGCGTTGCCCTATGTCGAGTATGTGGCTAAGAGATATTCATGGCCTTCTCTCCCTGCTCTCAGAGGAAACACAGCCAACAGACATGGGAAGTGCGTAGTCTACTAAAATGTGTCAGCAGCATTCAGAATGGGAGCACTGCAGTTCACGATTGCTCTATTAAATATGTTCAATTTGACCGTTTGCTGTTCACCAAAGAAAAACCCATGATAGGGCGCCCAGATAGCTCAGTTGGTAGAGCGGGCTCCCGTATATAGAGGTTTACTCATCGACGCAGCGGGCCCAGGTTCGACTCTGACCTGCGTCCCTTTGCTGCATGTCATTCCCCCCTTTCTCTCCCCTTTCATGTCTTCTGTTGTCCTATCAAAATAAAGCCTGAAAATGCCCCAAAAATCATCTAAAAAAAAAAAGATTATCGTAGAATGCCTGTCAGAATACATTTATATGTCAGTGGAATGCAGTTTAAGTTGGATCTTGCAGAGCCTTGGTTGGTGGACACTTAATTACAATCCGCTTAGGTTTTTTATTTATTAATTTATTTATTTTGTTGTCCCTATATACGTGAGCTGCAAGACTCACGCCAGGAATCTCTCCTGCATAATTGTACTTCTGGGAGGAATTTCTTATGGACACGCACGCACACACACACACACACACACACACACTCACACGCTCTCTCTCACTCTCTCTGCTGGTTTCAATAGCTTTGAGCAAAAAAGCCCAGCTCTCCTACTGTAGGTACATGTTCATGTTGGAATCCATCAAAACCCAACCAAAATGCTGATTTGCCTCCACCACCCCGGAGGATAGTCTCCTCTGCATCCCCTCACTAACCCTCCATGGCAAATGCAAGCCTGCAGCACAGAAAACATCAGCAGCATGTCTCTGTTCACTCCCTACCCCTCTCTCTCTCTCTCTCTCTCTCTCTCTCTCTCCCCCTCTCTCTCTTTTCACTGTATTTCTGGCTCTCTGCCTCTATCTCTTTCCCCCCTCTCGCTCTGTCTCTTTGTCTTTTCTCTCTGTCTTGCCTTGCATCCTCAGTGCTGATTGACTCTCCAGAGTAAAGGGAAACTGAATCCATGGCTCACATTTCTAGCCCTTTTGCGGAGCACAAGAGATTCTTTGTTCAGTAAGTTTTGCCTCAGAGCTTCTGCTGCCTGAAAGCAATGGACAAGACTGAATATTTTTCAGCACCATTTCAGGCTTAATTTAGTGAGTATCATGTTTCAGAATTTTGCTGCTGTCAAGCGCCTCACTGGTCACTCTTATTTCTAATAAAAGTGTCATTACACAGTAGTAGAAATAATTATTTTGCCTTTTTTTTTATTTAATTAGAGGGATGGATAAAGAAAATGATGGAGAGTGTTGTGCTGAGTGTTTGCATCACACAAAAACGCTGTCAAACACAGAAAGATACAGTAGTAAAGCCACTAATCACCATCAATAGGAGGCAATACAATATGTAAACAACATCATGCTAAATACAGTATAACTTCCATTGGAATTGTATTGGTTTCTTTTTATAGAAACCAATACAATTACTTGTATTTCCATGCAAGTGTTTGTAGAAAAAAGTGGGGGGGGGGGACTTGTTAATTCATTAAGTTTTTTAGCATATGATATTCTAAGTATTCTAAGAGCATGAAAGATAAAGAGGGGACGGAAGGGAAAGCTATGTGTTATGCAGTTTTGGCCATTTCTTCGCTGTTTTCTGGCTTTTTGCTCTATAGAGTTCCACCTACAGCTTCGGAATAGATATTTGGCAGCTCTTATGTTTACTCGTGTCTGACTCCTCTCTCGGTCAGTCTGCCGTTTCCTCTTTCTCTGTTCCTCCAACAATGCTTTCCTAGCTTTCTGCTTCTATTTTGCCGGCTCGGCCATGACGATAGTGTGAAAAACTTCATCGCTACGTTGTTAGCCGGTTCCTTAATGGGCGTATGTGTGATGTTCAGTTAAGGTAAATTAAGCTAAAAAAAACTGCATAGTTCCCCTTTAAGCTTTTCAAATATTTATTGTAATGGCTTAAAAGCAGGTGCACAGAACAAAAAATGTTTAATTTGAATGTTATACTATTCTTGCAGTTCTAGGGGTTGCATAGTCATTTTTTTTTTTTTTTCAAAGACATGCTAAAAGACAAAACAGCATTGTGTCTTTACCTGTGCCTGTTCTGTGCACATGGTGAAGCACCAGTGAGTGTGTGGAAAGTGCTTTTTGATCAGACTGAATGGCTGGGGTCTGGGATAAAATCCCACACTATTTGATTGGAGGCCAACTACATTTAGAAAAGGTGCCAAGATACCTTTTTTATATTTCGTTCAATTTTTATCGTTTTCCTTCAGTTAAAAACATTTTTTTTATACAAAACTGGTGGACAAGTTGTTTTCAAAGACCCGATTGATAATATAATAAAAGAACACATTAAAAAACAGCGTATGTCAATGGCCCACAAAAGGACATATGCTACACACTATAGTTTAGGAAGCGATGCAACAGTGACGTTATGGATGGCTAGCAGAAACAAACCTCCTGGAGCAGAAATGGACAAAGAAAGGGGTCTTTTGAATGGCAAGTTCAGTGTCAAAACCCTTCCAGATGGTTCTCTCCACAAGACTACAAGTTATTTGCATGCAGCAAGCAAGCAAAGTTTATTTATATAGCTACTTTCACAGACACCAGTCACAAAGTGCTGCACCTTCAAAAAATACAACAAAACAAAATAAAATCCAATAGAGTCAAGCAACAAAGCAAAGAGAAAACACCAGACAAAAATGTACGTGTTGTGTATTAATGTCTGTCTGAACAGCTGGGTTTTTAGCTGCTTTTTGAAAGAGTCCCCAGTACTGTTGATGTGACCTGAGTTACCACCGGAGTACTGCACGTCGAGTCTCAAAAACCACTTCAGCATTAAAAACTTGAAAAATATCCCTTTAAAGTACACTTATAAACGGATAAAAAAGGAAACAGGAGCACAAAGCAGTCTGCCTGGCCTGCTCATTGTCTCAACCAATACCTAAAGCAGACTGAAAATCCAACCATTGGCAGTGGTTTTGGCAGTGGGGAAAAACAGGTTCCAGGCTTCAGATCGCCTGGTTTCAGTGTGCCGTCAAAGCATCAAATTAGGTTTGTCAAATGATGCGTGTCACTTGTCGCATCCAGTGCATCCGGAAATTCTGAGAATGTATTGGCTTTGTGAGTTTTGATTGAAGCCCAGGTGATCAGAAGGTGTTTACTCTTTTAGTGAATTCTATCATTCGGGTGAAACATTAGTAACATTCAAACATGCTTTGCAGTGAAATAGAAATGTTGACAGGATTGGAGCCTGTGCTTATTACTGTCATTAGCAAAGGCATAATAATCAAGCCAAAGAAAATGAGTGGGAGGAAAGTTGTTTTTTCAAACCACATTACTCAGAAACGTTCCTGATTGCTGTCTTGCAGATTCCATTGATGACTGTCCCAGTAACTGCTTTGGAAACGGGGACTGTGTTGCTGGAACATGCCACTGCTTTTTAGGATTCAAAGGACCTGACTGTGGGCGAGGTAAGTCACTCCCATAGCATAATAATGTCTTTATTGATCTACATCATTCATACATAGCATTTTAAGGGTGCCGACCGAATTATATTCACTGCGTGACCAGAACAAAGCCATTACAATCTTACAATTACTTTTTATTGTACTTCAGATCTTTCTTATTAAATTAGGCAGCTCTCCTCCAGACGATTCATTTTAACGTCTATCTTTCCTAATGGCGTATTGTGTTGCACGTAAAAGAACTCTTGAATAACTGTATAGAGAAGAGGGCTTTAGATTATAGGGCTGGTATTGAATCATTCTTTCAATTAATGACACCAAGGCTGTATTCATTTTCCACCAAATTAACAACTTTGAGCAGCGTGTTAGAATGATAGCAGTTTGTTTTGGTCGCATCTTTGCACGTGCTGCCATCTGTTATCCATGTGTTGATTGGCACCACATTTTACACTTTTTATTCAACTATTGTGTTGCTATAAGATATGTGTTGTTAGTTTTTGTTAGAATTGGGTCACAGCTGCGCTGGATGCCAAAGTGCAGTAATGTGTGCGGCATGTTGTACACGGGGAAAGGAAACCTTTTAACATTTTGGTCAGAAGTTCATTGTCAGATCGAGGCTTTAGCACACACTTACTATTCTTTGAAGCTATGGTTGGAGGGGTCCATTCAAATGGATGTATGCTGTCTGCTCTTTTTAAAGCTGCCTGTCCAGTGCTATGCAGTGGGAATGGTCAATACCTTAAAGGTCGCTGCATGTGTCACAGCGGCTGGAAGGGCTCCGAGTGTGACATTCCCACCAACCAGTGCATTGACATCACATGCAGTAGCCACGGGACCTGCATCGTGGGAACCTGTATCTGCAACCCAGGCTACAAAGGGGAAAACTGTGAAGAAGGTGATTATTTCATAAGCGACGGTAATGTATCCTAAATGTATAAATTCCTACATAATATGGCTGTTGTAACCACCATCATAGCTTGTTAGTGCTAGACATTTTAATGCAATCCCTGTAATGGGAACGGCTATTAAGTGGGTATGGCTTATTTAACAGTCTATCCAGTAATATAAAGGCAGGACATCCGTTATGAAGATCGTTACAGCCATAACACTTACCAATATGCATCCTAGGTGACTTTTCCTGTATAAATCATGGATATAAGGCATTGCGATAATCGAAACAGTCCATTTACTGCCTGAAATTCAGACACAAAGTCTGATGTTAATCCATTAGGAACTCCACATTCACGATGCTGGATAAGGCTTGACCAGATAAGATTGAAGGAGCCATTGTGTTTGCCAGCTCTTGAAGGTTCTCATTTCAAGATGAAAAATGGCCCTGGGAGTTTGATAAATGGGGGTTTGTGACATCCGTAGGCCCCCATTCTATTTTAGGTGGAGTGTAAGCCATAAGGAGTGGAGGGGGAATGTGGACGAGGGCCCTTTAACATTTTTACCTTTCTTCCGTGCGACCTTCAGCCACAATGATTAATTGCCAGGAGAGAGTTTCTTGTCAGTTAGCCTCTGATCTTTGTGCCTTCTGCCCAAACCATCTGCTAAGAGGCGAGAGATCCTGTTTGTCTTACTATGACGGCCTTTATACCCATTTATGTCATGGTTAAGGGGAGCTGCCATGGCGCAGCCTGCCTCTCTCAGTGGCTAGACATTGCTCCTGCTTGGGGCCCATTTGCCATCTGCGTTTACCATGCAGATATTGTCTGGTAATAAGAATGTTCTTATTTTGATTGTATGCTCCCACAACTCCGGTGCCTTACAAAGTGAGCATTCATTTAATAAGATGTCAAAGGAAGGGATGCTATAGAAGCAGCTATTAGTTTGATATGTGCATACTAATTGAACTGATACACTGTGTACTGTGTACACTGATGCAGTGCACAAAAAAAAAGATGCAGCAGAGGGAAGCCAGGGCAAGGCTTCCTCAGTCACAGCGATCTTCAAACAGTCTTGTAAACTAGTGTTGAGGATGCCTAAAAGAATTTTCCTTACTTTACTCCGTTTTCTCCTTTACATTCTGGTAATGTGGGTTTTGTTTTGCATCATCATGGCTTTCATTTTCGAGAAATATGCTTCTATGAAGGCACCTTCCTTCTTCAGGAGGAATTTCCTTTATGAGTTAATGGGACCGTGCCAGCAGGAGCGTGGGCAGTACTCCTAGTTTGGTACCATAAGCCTCAGTGTGATTTAATTAGTTTGACTGTAAATCTTGTCTCGGGTTTTAGAGAAAGTATGCTGCCACGCATCGTTTTCTGTGTTCCTTTTTGTACATTCATTGTACTTGCACTAAGGCAGCTGCAGCTGAGCTGCGGCCCACTGCAGTTGTCATTCTACTCAGGCTCAAATAGAGACGCCAGGTTGCCTCTGAAAGAGGGAAACAGCAGGTGACTGGTGTGTCTGACGCTGTCTCTTTGGAACCCTTTTAGTGGACTGCTTGGATCCGACATGCTCAGGCCGAGGGGTGTGTGTCCAGGGAGAATGCCACTGCTTTGTGGGGTGGGGCGGGCCTGGATGCGAGAGCCCCAGGGCCTCCTGCATGGACCAGTGCTCTGGACACGGAGCCTTCCTGGCAGACATGGGAACCTGCAGCTGCGATCCCAACTGGACGGGCCATGACTGCTCTACAGGTGAGCACTTCCCTCAGACGAGAGTAAACATTGGCCGAATTTCCTTTCACAGATCAATGCTGATGTAGCTTTGATTACCAAGTAGAAGCAAAAAAAAAACATTAAATAAAAAAAAAAAAATTGTTGCAGTTTCTTTGCTGTTTCCAGCATTTAGGCATCATCTTATGTATTTATTAATGTACAAAAAGCATTATATGAAAAGAAAACATCATTTAATTATGAAGTAAAGCTAGTGAAACCTCAGTCGTACCTATATTTGTAGTTATACACTTCTCACTTACATGTATCGATCCTCAACTACTTTTTTTTTTTTTAACAGTAGCTTGTATAATTTATTAACCTTCAATATTTACATTTTTATTTTAATACCCCACATCTGACAACAAACAGCAACGACATGTATTAATTTTGACATCTCTGTCACTATATCTGGGATAAAATCCTTCCCTTTTTGTCAGAATTCATTTCACTGCTTGATTCAACATAACTTTGATAATTGCCACGCTCCTCACAGAAGTAAACATTTGTCATTACGTGGAAATAAAATAGCCCACATGAAAGCCTCAATTATTCACATCGTCAGTTGGAGGTCCACAGCTAGCAATCAAACTCTGGTTGATTTTGCTCTAAATTGACTTATTTTACGAATGGCTTCATCCTCAAGCTCCACACGGTTAGCTGGCAGCCAGAGTAAAGAGGGATGCACGCATAGCAGGGGTATTGTCAGGGGAATGATCTAATGCATGTTAATGCTCTTTCTTGAGTTCTGGCTTTCTTCACGTTGGCACAAGGCTCACAGCTGATGATAGCTTTTTCTGCTACGGAGGAATGTTCCCATTGTGTTCATTTTGTCCATGGGGAATGTCTTCTCTTGGTAGCCAAGAATAGGCTGAGCATAAGATACAGTTTTACACCTAGAATTTACCTTTTTGAGGCTCTAAAGATGAAAAGCCTGCGTGCTCACATTCACCAATGGAGTATTTTGCTGAAAACTCTCAGAGAACTCGAGCTACATCTACACTACTACGTTTTGGTTTAAAAAGGACGTTCATCCACGTGCACGTGTTAATATGGACGGAGATTAGTTCTGCTACTCTTGTGTGGACGGAGATCGTTTTTGTCTCAAAACGCCACTTAAAAATGAAAAGGCAGCAGTGTAGATGTAGCCTCAGTGGTGGATTGTTAAAGAGCTATCATATGTAGGTATCTAACATCACTTACTTGCAGTGTTGGCAGATGCAGATGAAAGCATCCCACGTATAAATGATCATATGAGACTGTATTCATGTTTTAGGGTTATTCTCTGGCAGATTTACGCTTTGGATAGGCGGTGACAGCTGCAGCCTTCAGCTGCTTTCATTTAGACATCATCATTTGTATTCTCACAAACTATCTCTGATATGAGAGTTTTAGTCCGGCAGTCTCTTGGATCCACGAATCCCTTTATATTCCAAGCAGACGCAATGACCTATTAGGTAATCCCAGGGATTTTGAGGGAAATGGGCAGTTTGTCTGAGTTTGCCTCGTAGAGAAAGAGCTCTGTAAATGATGACGAGTTGGCTCTTTATCCGCCTTTATCCTGGTCATTGTAGAGCTTTCTGTGCTCTAATACAACACTAAGCTTGGTGGTGGGGTAGTTCAACTAGCAGCCTGTAACCTTGGAGACTGGGGGAAGCAAAAGATGGAAAGCTTTCAATAAGTCGTTCAAGATTCTTTTATCCCCCCCTCCCCAATACCTTTAAGTCACAAACTCATTTTCTCATGTGGCTTTGGAACAGTATAACCTGGGTGTCCACAGCTGGTAGTAATGCTGTTACAAGCCATAAAACAATGCCTGAGGTTTTATGTCCTTTAATATGTGTGTTTTTATGCCATTTTTGCCATTCTCTCACCCAGAGGAAAGTTTGTTTACACGGCCCTTTAGTGCAAATGGTAACGGCCATCATGGGGATGGGGTATTTCTCACTGCGGACTCCTCTGGTCACAGATAATGAGGGTTTGCCTGCAGGCTATAATTGCATCTTTTCCATGTTAAAGGTTTCTCCTTTGTTCCGAGTGAACAGTTGTCTCCCAGTCAGTTTGAGTCTGTTTTCTCTGACCATTATGTGTTCTAATCATTCTGAGAAAGGAACTGGTAGGGTAAGTTTTTGCTTCTTCAACTCATGCGCTAATGAGATCACTCAAAATGTTCATTATGTTCATTAGCAACTCCTATTTAAATGTGTTAATATTGACTTGGAAGGCATGATTCCACAATGAATAATTATTATATAAAATGACTGACGAGCAGACCTCTGTACCTGAATCCTAATCTGATATTCTGTGTTTGCATGTGTAATGATGTTTGTTGTTGTGTATGTTTTAGCAGTCATAGGGGGCACTGATTTAAATGCTGCTATCATACTGTGCCTCTAAATCGAAAGTCAGATGTAAAATTAGCATTTGCAACAAAGTGCTGGGGAGAGTGATTCAAAAAAAAAAGAAAAGAAAAAAAGCTTTTGAAATGGTAATGTCATGTTATGGTTTGTGGCTGAAAATACCACTCAAATGTAATTTGTAACAATGACAAAATAGGCTGTAAAGACAGTAATTGACTTATTAAAAGATTTCTACCTCTAGTTTGGTCCCCCCTGTAGTCATATTTGAATTGGCTCGGTTAACAATCTAGGATTACATGGCTATTGTTCCTCGTTGCCCATACAGTACTGCTAAGCCTCTTTTTTTTTTTTTTTTTTTTTTTTTACATAATAGTTAATAAAGAGGTTAACATTTCAATGAGTTTCATAAATAAATCTGTCAGTGTTTAATTTCTTTGAGCTTTCGTCTTGTCATACTCTCCCTGGAGTTCATCAGACGTGGGTAATGTGTCACGGAGGTCTTTCAGCTGCCACACAAAAGCTCCAGCCAAGCTTTACTGTGGCTCTGTCTTTCAGTGTCCTTCATACTGTGAATGCACTTCCTCCTCTGGTGCACTGAGGTAGAATAAAAACAGCATATTGACATAAAATGCCTTAAATAAATTTGTGGAGCCTTATTACTTCCTGCCTGTTGCCCATATTGTGGCTTGTTGCCTGGAGGTAAAATAGTTGCCCCACAACCATAAGGTTGGCGGATTAATCCCAGGCTCCCTCCGGCCACATGTCAAAGTGTCCCTGAGCAAGACACTGAACCCCAAGTTGCTCCCCGGACGCTGTATGTATAGCTGTCCACTGCTCCTAATACTTAGGATGGGTTAAATGCAGTAGTAGAATTTCACTACACTGTACTGTGTGTGTATGTGACGATTAAGGAACAAAGTTTGTTGTTTTGTTTAATGTGCAAAGCTATGAACACAGCATGTAAAACAGAGGATATATAGTAACTTTCACAGTTTAATCCAAATAACGGTGCTGATATCGTTGTCATTGCTACAAGAAGTTCCAGCTGTGTATTATCTCCTCTTTACCCCCTTTTTTTGTCAGAAAGAGGTGAATTTACGAAAAGGAGAAGAGGCAAGGGCAAGAATATGTCTGCTTAGGTCTCCACATTCCATGTCTTTTCTTTATAATGGACTTATTAGATTTGTATTGTCAAAAAGGATTGGCCCCTTATGAGGTGCAGGAATTTCTTTTCAGCTGCCATCAGACAAGGTAGTGGAGCGTGGCTGCCTTTCCTAGACAATAACTCCTGGATTTGTCTTTTCTTCACCCCTTGTTGCCTTGTCCCATCCCCGCCTTCTTTTCCCTTTCCTTCCCATTTCCACCCCCCCTTTCCTTCCTTTCTGTCTGTCTTCCCCCACTCTCTTTTTTTGTCTTTTTCTATGCCCCTGTCTCCCACAGAGATTTGTGCAGCGGACTGTGGTGGCCATGGCATTTGTGTGTCGGGCACCTGCCGCTGTGACGACGGCTGGATGGGCACTGGGTGTGACCAGAGGGCGTGTCACCCTCGCTGCAACGAACATGGCACTTGCAGGGACGGCAAATGTGAATGCAGTCCCGGTTGGAACGGAGAACACTGCACTATTGGTAGGATGGGAAGAGGTTTTGACTTTGTGTGTGTGTGTGTGTGTGTGTGTGTGTGTGTGTGTGTGTGTGTGGAAGGCCAACAAAGGCGTAGGTTGTCTGTCTGTCTGTGAGTGTATGAAGCGCTGGGTGTGAGGGGAAGGGTCCAGTTGGAGAAGAGAGAGGAAAGCATGCTTAATTGAATTTGTGCAACTCGGTAAAGCATGAACAGGTTTACTCAAGGATCTGAGGCTTGCCTTCATGCATTTTAATGTGGGAATGTGCTAAGGTGTCCTTTCATTTTGCTCATCCTTTTCCTCATCGCTTTCTTTTCTCCCTTCAAATTTACTATTAATTTCAAATGGTGACACGTGAGTCATTGTGCGCAGGTCAACCACCACTTTTAGCTCAAAAACTTTGTTCATCTTCTGTTAACGCTTGCAGATGTTTTCAGGACCTTGACTGAATGTCAGAGCTTTCTGGAAACCTTGGCTCACTTCAACCTAAAAACCAAAATGTTTTGACTGAGTCATTAAGTGTTCTGTGTTTTGCAGAGTATGCCAGCAGAGGTTCAAGGGTTGATATAGTTGGCTCTTTTTATTTATTTTGTTAAAATCCCTTAAAGAGAAAGTAGTTAATAAGCCGACAGAATGCCCACTGGAAGATATTTCTGAGTTATGTTGGTGGATGTTCTGAAGTCTGACAGTTTCATTGTTAAAGTGTAACTTGAGCTCATTAAGACAAGTGTTTTAATGTACTTAGCTTCATGATATTTGATGTCTAACCTCTTCTGAACATCAGAGGAGCCAATCCACAGGACATGCTATGGGATGCCTGCTTTGCAAGACTTCAACTTTATCACTCTTTACCTGTTTTGCATCAATTCTCTTCTCTTCACCTCTTTCATTTTTTCTATTTCCTTTTTATTTCTTTGTTTTGTTGGTGGAAAGTAACAGAATGCATTTACTCAAGTAGTGCACTTAAGTACAATTTTGAGATATTGGTACTTCACTTGAGTATTTCAAATACATTTCTTTCATCATATTTCTACCCCACTATATTTCAGAGGGAAACATTTTTGACTACACATTTATTTGAATGTTGTGGTCATCAATGCATTTGCATGCTACATATGTGGCAATCATAACATGTGATGCATTCATCGAGGTTAAGCTACCCAGCCCCTGCTTTGTTGACAGTTGCCAGCTAACATAGTAGCTCACTCATTAGCATTCTATGACCCGACCAGTCAAGCCAGAAACCAATGGATATCGCTTCCCCATCTGCCACAGCATTTCACTGGACAGAAATGAAACAGAAACTCCCACACATATAAGTCACTGGGGAGATAGGACAAAAGTTGAGTAGTCTTATATTACATATTCAAATAGATGATGAAGATAATCTTTCTCACAGTATTCTCGTGCATATCTTTGGAACAGAGCTGCTTGAGTACAGAGCCTTGACTCAGCCTGTGAATGTTTTATATGCCCGCCTTACATTATTGATGGGCCTTTTATAAGTGCCATATTGAGATCCCCACTCCCTCGACAAGAATCTTCCTCAGTGTCATGCATTAAGAAGCCAAAGATCTCAATTTAAATCAATTTTCATTATTGAGACGCTCTGCGTTTGGCCCCAAGCCCCATGCTGTGGAGCACAGGAGGTCCAATTCAGCTCCCCGTCATTGCCGAAGCCTCTGTTGACCTCATCGTCTATAGAGCTGTTTCAAGATTAAAAGTGCTTTTTGTTGAACATCCTGACCTCCTGTAGGATATTGCTTGAGAGATTTAAGGGTGGTAATATGTGCATCAATCACGCTGCTTTTGAAATACTCCCCTGAGATATTCTGCCGATCCTGGCAGTTGATAAATGGGGACAGATTCAAATGTTCTTTCTGAACATATCCCTTTTTTTAACCTCTCTTTCACTCTTTCTTTCTTTATTTCTCTCTCTCATTCTCTTTCTCTGTGTTCCACAACCAACCTGTCTTTTTTTTCTCCATCTCCATCCCTCTCCCTTTGTGTTGGATTGTATTTGTTGTGTTGCTTGTAATGCATGATTTTGCCTCATGGCTGCACTTTTCCTTTTTTTTATTTACCTTTTTGTAATGTAAACTAACACCTTGCCTTGCTGTCTTGTCATGGAAGTGGCACTGTTCAAACCTCCCTTATATGTCCTGTCTTTTATCTCCCAAGCTCACTATCTGGATAAGGTAGTGAAAGGTATGGCATTCCTCCTTCCTTCTATTTTGCCCTCCTCCCATTGTAACTCCAGCCAGCATTAACAAATCATGCACACACACCATGCTCTTCCCCTACCTTGACATATGCAAACACTATGCACCTCTTGTCGCCCCAAACAACTCATTCTAAAGATCCCCACCTTCCATCAACTTTTTGCCATATTGTCACACAGTAAATAATCTCCACTTAGCACTTTCACACCTGGCGAGTCAAGTTGTGCTGCTTTCTATATGTGTTGAATATTTGGTTTGTGTGCGGCCTCACTTTCTCAAAAGGAGAGAGAAAAAAGGGCTTCATAACCTGTGCCATGCATTATGGATGAGTGTGCAGCTGTGAGCAGGGCCTGATAGGTGCTGAGGCCGCATCCTCTCTAATTAAAAGAGTTCATGGTCTGGTTGGTGCAGGGCAAGCAGGGGGTGGAGGCTCTGCAGCAACCCTGCCTTTCTGCCTCCAGCACCCTCGCTCACTCTCGCTGTGTCCTTGGTAATGGACCACCTGGCATGAGCGTGGCTGCCAGAGGAGTCCTTTGAACACGTGCAGCCTCAAGTTTGGAGCTGTTTCAGGCAGGGCTCAGCAGGGGCTCATCTCTGAAAGGGTTGCCAATTACGTTGAACTGGGGCCAGCAGAGAACGGATCTTTATTTATCCTTGTGATAAACATTCGGAGCTTACTAATCATCTGTCTCCACTGGTCTAAACCAGAGTTGTTTTGTCCATTTGCTCAATAAAGGACGCCTAATGTCCAAACGTGTCTAGGAGGCAAGACGCTTTGTAATGCCATTAGCCTTCAACTGTGGGTCCCTTTGTTCAGGGTAAACGGGATAATTTCTTTTTCTTACCATTTTTAAGTGCTCCACAATTTATCCCCATGTTAGTTACCATTTCTTTTTTTACATAAATTCAAAGGAGCACTTGCCATGTTTCATGATTCGTTCTTGAACAATATATATATATATATATATATATATATATATATATATATATATATATATATATATATATATATATATATATAGTGGCTTAGCTTTCTATATTAGACGAACATGAGAGCAGAAGGGAACCACAGGTAGATGTGAGATATTATAACCTGAAACCTCCAATAACCTGAAATGTACACTAGTTCTGCTTTTACTTTTTTAAATCCCCATTTATGAGGCATACATGTGCAATAATATGCATACATGTGGATGGTTCATTGGTCAATGGCTGTATTATCAATCATGTCATGATACTGTCCTTTCTCTGTATTGCACCAACCAAAATGCAACTGATGCCTTCCTCAGCTACCCATCTATTCTTGGTACTGCTTCTACCTTTTAGCTTCCTAAGTACTTATCTCCGTTTCCTTCTCATCACTGTTTCTTCCCTCATCTGATATTTCTCCCTTTAATACATGCCTCCCATTCACCGTAACCGTTTCTCTTTCTTTCTAGCTCGATCGTTCTCCCACTCCTATTCTCCCCGTGTGATGTAAGAGCATTGAGACAGCCGCCCCAGTCTCTTTAGTTGATAAAATGGGTCACCCTAGCATTCTCCCTATCAAGGCAGCTTGCTAACAACACAAACTGCGACAGCCTTGTGCGTTTGATATCTTGAGATGCTACCCTCTGCCTCAGCGAGGGGATACGAACCACGAGCTACCAGATAAATGCCAAACAGCCCTAGAAAAATGGGCAAGATAATCCTCTGATCTATGTCCTTGTGAAGACCTATCCAGAGAGAAGCAGAGGAATGTCTCACCTGTCGTTCTGCTCCAGACTGCTTTTAGATCCCCTGGGATCACATGCCCGGGGAACACAGAGCAAGCAAAGTGCTCCCCTGCATAATGCTATCCAGCTCATCCTTATTCACATTTTATTTAGCATTCTTCTTCGATTAATGACAGAACACACACTCTCCCTGAAGGGATGATGCTATTGATTGCTAAGGAAAAGGTCTGGAGACAACTTATCAAAACAGAAAGCAAATGATGATATTAAGCTTTTTTTTTCAGTAACTAATGCAGTTTTGTTTGTTGCAGACAACAAAAGCAGAAATGCTATGATCATCATAATGGCCACATTGGAAAAATCACATAAAAACGGATCCAATTCTGTGCAGGAATGCCAGCATCGACACCTCTGCTCTCATTCTCCAGCTGTAGTGGCATAGATACAGGAGGCCAATCTACTGTAGTAATGAGTGAATATTGATTTAGAAGATCCCTCTTATCTGATTGGACTTCAAAGGGATATTAGAAGCTTCACAAAAAGGTGTATTGAATTAATCAACTTCAGCTGGGAGTCATTATAGCAACCCTCACCCGTTTACAATCTTAACATGACTTTAGTGTTGTAGTGAAAAAAAGGCCAACACGGCGGCTGATTGATAGCCTCTTTGTTTAATAATAATTATAATAATCCGTTTTATTTATATGGTGCTTTACACTTTACAATAAAACCAGTACATTAAGCACATTAAAAACAAGCAAATAACTGCAGGTGAAATGTAATATTATGTAATGTTGAAGGCTAACCCAAAGAGGTATGTTTTAGATGCATGCAGTAGATGACCATATAGGTTACAGTTTAGTGTCCCAAATTATTTTCCAAAAACTTGAGTGTCCCAAATGATGAGGGTCTTATTTGAGACAGGTTGCCCTAACCCTAACCCCAACCCAAACACCTGTTAAACAGGTGGTTTAGCAGGTTCATAATTAAGGACATTAGCCTCTTTCCGACCAAGTAGTTACAGGAACGTAGTTATAGGAACAGTCCACTTCTAAACAGTTCTACTAACTACTCTCCCCCAAAACCGGTTTTGCCATTTGCGTTCACACTGGCCGTGTGGCCATAGGAACTGACCTTTTGTTATTATAACACAGCCAACTAACCACCACTATGAAGCAAAGGGAAAATGGAAAAGACCCTGCCCTGAAGTAGGAGCTGAAAGAGTTACAGGAACTTAATAATCCCCAAATTGGTCCAGTTGGAACAGGAGAAGAGAAGGGTTTTAGGAACGTTATGTTCTAGGAACTGCAAAAATCCCTCCGGTCGGAAAGCGGCTATTGTATGGGGAATTTGGGACACTAAACTGCACGTATACCGACCATATGTCCAGTGTTAACAATACAAACCCAATTTATCTCTTATCGTTCATAATCAACAGAGTACAGCCGCTGTATCTCTCATTAGTCTATTTCCAAATCATAGACAAACAAAACGTACCGTCATTACCGCACGGGTAACAAACACTTTGCTTCTCCAGTGTCAGCAACACCTGTGTGCAGTTACCTCTATAATAATTATACCTTCAGTGTAATTAACGCCAAGTGGCGGGAGGTTCAAAACAAACACAACCAAAAAACATGAACCAAGTGTATTGCTATCAGAGAAATATTAGCAACACATACTATTGTCATCAGCAAGCCCGCATTGTTGTCGTATTTTGATTGTTAGTGTTTGTTCACAAACAATATACAGTTGGCTGTTTAATCTGTTCCCCGTTAAACCGGCTTGATTTAATATTCAGTGCTGACCTCTGTCATTGTCCTGTTTTGTTACACAGAGGGCTGTCCTGGTTTGTGCAATGGAAATGGTAGGTGCACTCTGGGTAACAATGGCTGGTACTGTGTGTGCCAGCTGGGCTGGAGGGGCACTGGCTGTGACACCTCTATGGAAACTGCCTGCAGTGATGTCAAGGACAACGATGGAGGTAAAATCACAAACAGCACACAGCAATGCCTTCTGACACTGGCCAGACATCAGCAGGGACTCTTAGCTAGACATGATTAGACTTCTAGAAAGAAGCACCTCTGTGCTTGAGAATATACTGTACCCGCTTCAGGCTTTCCAGTTGTATTCGTATGCAGGTGAGGATGAGGAATGGCTTCCAGTCAGTCAACTGGACAACAGGTTTTTATTAAAAGCAGAGTAGCTGGCCTGAGGCCTCGAGCGTGCGCTGGCCCCAGGAGGAAGTCCCTGCTCTGCCCTCTAACTAGCCCCGAGCAGAGCCAGGCACACACACAGACCCAGCCAGGGGGCTGCGCCACTCAGGGGGCCAAATGGAAGACGTGACTTTCTTTCTTCCAGACCTTATTCTGGGTTTGAGCAATGTGCTAGAATCCCTTATATATACAGGGGCTGTTTGTCATCGTCCCCCCCCCCCCCTTTTTACAATTACAGTACATGGCTCTCCCTGGCAAAGAAGGGGTTTTGCTGTGGATTTGACTGACTCCTGACAGCAGGGTTTATTTTTATCACCCATCTGGCCAGATAGGCGCCTGAAAGCAAAGGGTAGGGAGTCCAATGACCCACTTTAGTAAAGTAAAGTGCATTGCACAGCAGCTCTTTTTTCTTGTCTTGTGTTATTTCATCCAAATTACACACAGAACACCGCAAGCAATTCTAGAGGTGTTCAAATGTTCTCCACGATGAGATGTACATAGCATGGTTCCAAATATGTCGTAAGACAACAGCCAAAGTCAATAATGCCCCAGTGACTCAAATATATATATCCTTAGTTTCTTTTGCCAGGTGTGTGTCCAGGCTGTTGTTTAATTAGAGAGAGTGTTTGTGTGTGTGTGTGTGTGTGTGTGTGTGTGTGTGTGTGTGTGTGTGTGTGTGTGTGTGTGTGTGTGTGTGTGTGTGTGTGTGTGTGTCTGTCTCTGTCTGTCTGTCTTGTTTGACCTTGTCAGATGGCCTAGTGGACTGCATGGATCCAGACTGCTGTCTGCAGGCGACCTGTCACACCACCTCTCTGTGTGTTGGCTCCCCGGACCCCCTGGACATCATCCAGGAGACACAGATGTCCTCTGCACAGAGCAACCTGCAGACTTTCTATGACCGCGTGCACTTCCTGGTGGGCAGAGACAGCACCCACGTCATCCCTGGAGCCAACCCCTTCGATGGAAAGTGAGTGACTTGTGCATTACTCTCACCAGACACCCCAGAATTGTCTTTTTTTTTTTTTTTTCTGCATCGTCATTTGTTTTTCATGCGTCATGCTCTTGTGAGAGCCTTCTCATTCAGTTGAGTCAGTTAAATTAGTCATTGCTGGATTTAATTTGTTCCACGTTTGAATTCAGCTACTCAGGATGCTTGACTTTGATTGTATACGCAGTTGTGTAGCTCTGCTCATTTCCATTGGAGTAAACAGTAATCTTAACTGAATTTGCATTATAGCAAACATCCCGCTTCTTTTTTTTAATTTTTTTTTAAAGTAATGATATTTCAGATGCAAGCACAAATCAGGTTGGTTTTCATTATGAAGGCCAGCAATTACGACGCTATTGTTATTGCACTGACAGATCTTAGGGAGTGTAAGATATTTGCTTCTTTAAAACCCAGAACAAATTGTCTGTGTGATGGAGGGGGAGGCAGCTTTAGGCAGTGGAAGCTGAAATGCGCAGGGACTGGTGGCGTGCATAGCTAGAAGGATGATGGACAGATGATGATGGACAAACATAGAATGTGGCAAAAAGCAAGAAGCGTTCCCTTGCACGACAGGCATCTCATATTCATGTATTGTGATTACTTTTACTGTAATCCATCTGAGTCCCACTCCCAGAGGCAGAGCCCACGACACCCCAGCCATGGAATCTGAAGCGCTTTCATATCAGGCAGGAAGGCTGTCAACGTCCCATAAGATTCCCCTGCCTCTCTTTTCTTTTGTCTCCTTCTCTTTTCATCTTTAATCGCTTGTGAGGCTTGTGTGTCACCTTATTTGCATCCCACTTGCTTATGGATCTCTCTCATCTCGGCCTATAAACAAACAGGCAGCAGTCTGAACAAAAATAAATTGAGAATAAAATAAATTGAGTATATATTTCTCTGGTGATACATTTTGTAAAATGGTGTCAAAAACAGCACACAAATCAAACAAACTTCACAGCGTGGTGTTGTTATTTGATGCTTTTTTACTTCTTTTTTTCAAAGATATGGCAGAAGGTTGTAGTTAAGACATAACTATTTTTAGTCCAGCAGAGCTGTTGCTTTGTTCTTGAAGGGAAAATTGATTTCAAAAGTGTCCCTGCTCAGCAGGATCATTTCCATTGGTATCATTTGCAACAGAACACATTAGTATTGCTCTCTAAATGTGAATAATGTGCTGTGTGCCACCCCAATGCTGTCCATCTTAGCTCATTGTTTGCAGTAAAACATGTTTGTTTTTTTGTTTTTTTATCTCTCCAGTGTACGTATTCAGCATGTGGCTCTTTCATTTCTAAGTTAGTCATTTGCATATGATCAGACATCAGTAGGCGGTTTGCAGTTGGAAAAAGAAAAAGAATATCTATATGAATTACATCATCTGGCATCAATCTCCAAAGCCTGTTTTTAAACTATTTGTGTGCCGGTGTCAGCCGATACTTGAGAAAAGGCGCTTGTAACACACTTAGTGACATTTTCCCTCATTGACATTTTTCTGGCTTTCAAGAACCACTCAACATTTTGCATTTCTTCACTGGACAGGGGGAGAGGCATTGAGTAATACTCTTCTCTCTCACAAGAAGATGCAGCCATAAATAAGTAAAATCAAGAATCCAGAGACGAGCTGCAAGATTGGAGGCCTCTGCTCACCTAAAAATATCAGTGATCTATCTATTATTCATGCTTGGTATTCATTCCCCACCCACTGACAGATATGAGCGGTTATGACAGGGGGCTTTGGGCTTCAGATGAGCCTTAAGGGCGCGGTCTCAGCATCTTCCTGATATGCCTGCACTGGTCACCTGATCATCCCTTTATTGATCCATGAACCGCTTCCTCATGCTAGTAGACATGTTGGAGTGCTATTTCTGATGTTTCCCACCACAAAAAGCTGCAAAGGTGCCACTGAATAAAGCATCTGCCACTGCATAAAACCTCTCGACTCTCCACCGTGACACATAATACAAGAGACTGCCAAGGCCCAGCTGTGGATGCTGACTAGAATAGTGAACATGAACTTAGTCCATGGAACAATTTGGGCAAAGATTGATAGCTGGCTTATAAAAGCAAGGCAGAAGCCATTCGCTTTTACAGGCTTGTGCGTTCATCATTTTATATTCAACTCTTTTGTTAGCATTAGGCCATTAGTGTCAGAAAATCTCTTGCTTGTTTGTTTTCTTCTCAGTGTTCTCTATCCCTTTTAGCAGCGTTATATATTTGGAGAGCTCTACATCTCTTCGTTTTACGCTCTTCTGTGTCACTGTGGAACCTGCAGACAGGGAAAGAGAGGGCTGCAGTGACATGCTTATATTTGCATCAGGGTTTACCCTATAATCAAGTCATTTGTGTGGTTGATGTTTTTTGTTGCTTCTGCGGTGATGGTACCATTTATTAGCCTCGCTCATTGAAAGTTCTCTCCACTTAAGTCTGGCTTGCCTTTTTTATTTTGTCTGAAATACTACTGAACAGTTTCCTTACAATTACACGCTGATAAAGGGGGGTATTTTCCAATTTTGCGACTTATTTATACTGCATGACTGTTTTTTTCAGACCAAAGGTTGTTCAGTTTTATTAAAAGTCCTTTGTTTTCCAGAGCTACACGCCCACCTCTGCTGAAACAGGCAGTTTGTGGTAAATTGATATAACATTAGTTGTTCATGAAACAAAAGTACTCTGGTTCAAGAGCAGTAGGAGTAGAAACTCCTTTGTTGCATGTGCAATGACTCGGCTGAATTTGCACATGTAATGTAGAGTTTTTTAGAGATTGCTCCTGTGGTGTAAAATTGCGTTGTATATATTACATACATTTTACAACATTTTTGTACTTCATGTCTTTGTATTGGTGTCCTGTTTATTTGTATGTTGTTTGAATGTGTGTGTTTTACCTTGCACTCCTGACTGCAGATCAAGTTCCATCCATTTGGGAAAATAAGGTGACTGAACTGAACACAGCGAAAAGTTGAGACAGATTCAAACTTTTAGAGAAGCACAAGCCAACGTCATGCTGCGGTGGCCAATCATGTGACCGCCGATCCGACTCGTCGGTCCGTTTTGAGGCGCTGTGCCTTCATGTGCGGTCGGAAATCTCGAGATCTATGAACGATCTGACGCAGAACAGTAATTGTGAAATATAAAGTCTACTTGTGCTACATTGGGGGGTTAAATAACAAGATGTCACATAAATGGCCCTTTTAAGTTACACTCCCACCAGTGTAAACCCTGCGGCGAATTGCCGGATCACTTTCTTTGGTCTGAACGTGTGTGTCATAAGCATTACTAGCCCTCTTCATATCCAAACAACATACAAACTTGATCTTCGCACTCAATCAGAAGTAAATAAAAAGTTAGTGAAGTGGTGCGGGGTACCAGCGTCATACGTTAACATAACTTACATGACTTGACTAGACTAAGGCTGCGTCTCATTTCTCTGTCTTACCCCTTCCCCTTAGTTTTGCGCGTTCATGTGAGAGTAAGAGTAAGTCTTGCCATCCATAATATTCCCTCTTTAAAAAACATAAACTAGAGATGATTTCCTGCTGAGTTCATTTATCACTACATGTCCTCCCTTTGCCCTGTATGATAAACTGGAGCTTGGAGATATTGTGAAGTCCCTTTCGACTTTGCGAATCCTCTTGGACTAGTAAAAATCTCCTACGGACGGGAAGTTTCTGCAGCGAATGCTTCACGCTTCCTTTGCCGCTCTTTCTCTCTGTTTGATGTCAATATTTAAATCATTTGTCTTGACAGCGAGGAATCATCTCCCCATGTGGCTCACAGAGGCAGGAAGGAGATAGTTCCACTTTCGCAGCTCCATCTGAAGAAAATGGGGATGATTGCCTCTTCAAACAAGACTCTAAAATAAACTGTCGGCATGAATGATTAATCATAGACAGCCAGGCCAGTGCTAGGTTAACTTTAGTAGTAATTCTATGTAAATACATCCAGATAGATCTTTGGTTTTGGGATTCCGAGCAGTATCCCTTTGCTTGTTTACAGTGCAGTGGTGGACAGCCAAGGTCTTCTGAAGGACACCCGGCCTAATTAACATAAAACTGGGTTTCTGGGGACCCTGGGTAGTGTGGGGTGAATGCTCTTGCCTCTGGTAAGGACATGATGAGGGCAGCTACTAACACACTAGTGTTAATTGTTTTCCAGTACGTGGCAGTGTTTAAGACCCAAATGTATTAAAAATAGCCATGGTCTGATGAAGAAGTGGCAGTGAGGCATTTGTTAGGGGACCCATTTTCTGCAAACGACTACAGAAACGGTGACCAGCCATGAGTTGGGCCTTGCTAATGACACAGGCAGAACTCGTCGCGAGAGACGTGATACAGCAAGGTCTCAACTCATCAGTTCAGTAAGATTAAGAGGTGAATTTGGATGACTTCCCGCTATTGATTGGTGGGGACTGATGATCAGATCTAATTTATGCAGCTTCTGGAGACTTGATGTCAGTCTGGAAATCTGTCAAGGTCTTGATAACCAGCCAAGCAAGTCTTGCAATCTGCAGTTCTATTATTTCCCTCTCGTGCATTCTGTAATGGAAAAGATAAATCCTCTTTTTTTTAATTAGAGCGAAAGCAGAGTAAAGCTTCCTTATCTCATTATCCTTTCACCCTGGATAGAAAAACCTTTAGCGACACCCTAGGAGGCGTTAGGTTGTTCTGTTTCTGTACGCCTGTTTATTGTGTACAGTATTTCCTTATAACATCCATACTTACTGTATGGTTTTTTTTACACTCTACTGTTCTTGGTTACATTTCGAAAAGTCTCCATCATTGTAACTGTGTTGGTCTTTCTCACTCCCATGCAGCCATGCTTGTGTCATTCGTGGACAAGTAGTGACATCGGATGGAACACCGCTGGTTGGCGTCAACATCAGTTTCATCAACAACCCGTCCTATGGTTACACAATCACTAGGCAGGATGGAAGGTAAGAGCCCTCTACCTTATATCGACACGCACACACACACACACACACACACACACACACACACACACACACACACACACCGAAACAAGGGATGCAATCCACATGCCACTAACCGCTGCCTAAATATGTTGTACAAAGATGTGACAACGATATTTATAATATTGTCAAATAGTGTAGCTTAGCTGTGCTGAATTCTAATGATGAAGTAAAAAAAAAAAAAAAAACTGTTGCAACTGCAAACTATGCTGCCATTGATCTGCTTTGTGCTTTCATTTGGTCCAATTTCCCAGTTCTCGGCTCAATTCCCAGAGAAACCAAACAAAGCCTTTCTGGTACACTCATAAGTTATGCTTCAGTAGCAGCAGGGAGGGGAAAGAATAAAATATGCCAATTCAAAGCAGCTCACTGGGGCTATGAAAGTCTTGTAGCTTAAAAATACTTTTTTCGCCGTAGATGTCGTGGGTGAAAAAATAATCCTAAAGTTAATCAGTGGTTGTTTTAAATCTATGTCCATAAAATAATACAAACAAATGCACGGATTGACAGAGATCATTACCACTATGTTCATCAGGCTATTCCACAAACCTTCTGCCTCTGCAAGATACAGAAAACCTTCGGTCAATAAACTCATTGTCACGCTTCCTGTTGTTGTTTTTTAATCACAGTAACACTAGAACCCCTTTGGAGAAAATGTTGACGTGTTCTAATGAAACAAGTGGGAAAAGTCTGAGTTTGCCTTTCTTTGAGCTGCTTTGGCACCAGTAGAGTTTCTCAGCAATCCAGACAAAAACCTCAGACTGGTTTCCTTTGAAATGGCCTGAGAGAAAGACTTTGGGTAGCATTGAATATGTTTACATGCACATGCCACTATTATTGCAAATATGACAATATTCCAAATTTGGTACGGGTCATGTAAACAGCATATTCTGCATTGGCGATTTTAGACCTTTTTTAGGGGGGCTCAAGCCCCCGTAAAAAGTATAATAAAATACAAATACATTTTTTTGTTAAAGAGTTAGAGTTGCGAACTTGTCTGTTAGTGACAGAGGACAAACAATTACAAACAAATTACAAAACCTCATCATCATTCATTTGATTGATGTAGTCCATAAAGGGACTTTTGTAGTTTTTTCACATGTTCAATATTTTGCATTTATCCTCAGTTATAATAATAAATACATATATTCATTGTTATCCAGTGAAATTACTGATTTAGCGGGGGGGGGGGGATTAACAATTTTGCAAGGCACAGTATCCGTGTCACATTCTCATTAGGGGCTGAGCCCCCCTAAAGGTCGGATCCTAGAACCGCCCCTGATATTCTGTTTGGATATTCCGACTAATATTTCCGAATATAGCATTTCCTGATTCAGACATGTGGGATATACTGGTATTATTCAGGTTTTAGAGGCATTCTTTGGACATGTATAGAGCACATTTTGAATCTGCGTCCTAATCAGGGTTTTAAATGCAGTTTGTGACAGTTTACGGCCTCTTGCCTGTTTACGGCTTGCGGTCAGCTCTGTGCGTTGCTATGGTTGTTGGACACAAATCAACCAGCCAACAGTTTGCACGGCTGCGGTAGAGATGCATGCCCAAAATAAAAGACCACACCTCTGGTCGGATTGGAGAAACACCGCTGCTTTTAACATTACGAAAGACTTTTTTGGATATGCACAAACATCGCAACGCCAACCTTTTCTAGAAGGTGGTTAGAGCAATGAAAGATGGAGGCCGTGTTTGCACGGTCGAACAAGTCCACCACCGGTTTTGCTGTCCTGTTTTGCACGGCTGCATGTAAACGGGAATATTAATGGACTTTTTAATTTTCTTTAGCCATCCAAACGGCTTAGTCGGAATATTGTCTTTTTCGGAATAAAGGCAAACACTGGAATACTATATGCATTAAACGTAGTCCGTGTCTCTATAAATTCTGTTCTTTTTTAATGTTTTTTGGATCAGGTTGCACACACATACAGAACACACTCACAATCTCCAATTCCTCTGTATCTCTGATAGTAGTCAGTGTTAGTAAGGTCTTGTGGCAAACCAAGCCTCTCTATCACAGCACAGCATGAATTGGTATTTGCTCTCCAACTTCCTCCTGACACTTTTATCAGTCACTGACACTCTAAAAGCCCACATATTGCCGCAGGTTTGATCTTGATCATTCTTGCTTCTCCTCATTTCTTCCATCTTTTTGTCAGTCTCCCCTTTTTCCAACTTTTATAAAAAAAAAAAAAAATCTCTCATCTCCACTATTAACCTTCCTCACTTATTTCATCTGCTCTCCATCCCTTCACGCTATTCCTCCTCCCACTGCCCTTAAGCCTTTCCTTTCTGGGCACTCCTCTCTCACTTATGTCCTGTGCTTTCCTTAAGCCCAGGTCTCATGTCCTTTCCACTGCACTGGCTTCCCTCATCTCTATCCTTTTCCCATTTATGTTCCTTTTTTTGTCATGCATCACTCCATTTTTCCTTCGCAAAGCTCTATACTATTTTCTTCCTTCCGGCATATGTGTAAACACTACTCCATCTCCCAAGTTCCCCTGTAAACATGCCTTGTCTCCTGCAACTCCCCTGCAATCACTGTAAACTGGCTCAGTGCAGCGTGAAATCAGAAATGCACCTGTTCAGCCACTTAGAAATGGGAAAGCTGTCTCAACTCATTTTTATGATGTGTTCTTTATTGTCCAAGGGCTTAGTTTTTAAATTACCTTTTCCACTATCTTGAAAAGTTTTCTGGCCTAAACAAGAGAGGTTAGTTTAGATTCTTTACAGCTGTGTAGCAATTTTTTTCTGACTGGCTAAACATTGACACACACCTAATTCCTTTTATGCTTTTCTCCAATAATGAGAAGCATGCTGACGTGGATTCCAGCTTATTACATTATTGCATACATGCTTGCAAGAACCTCTAAGAGCCATTATATACATGGGAAATGCAGTATACACTTGACTACTTGGCAATTTGTACAAAGATTCACCCTAACGTCCCAAGATGGCACTGTATAATGCCCGCATCTCACATTTACTCATAATTATGATACTTTTTTGTTTCTTTTGTCATTGATTATATCTTGTATACACACGGCACCATTGTCAAAGGGGCAGCCTGGTCTCACAGAATTCCGTGAAATGATCACAAACTGTTAACACCGCATTACGTGGTGGTGGCACGGAATGTGTGAAAATTCTGTGTAGCCACCACGGAAAACGATGCCAATGTAAAGTCAATGAGAAGATGACGTAGCATTAAGAGCGACTACGGTAGCGAGTAGTACGAAAGCCCGAAAATCCGCGTAAGGAGGTTGGATGGGGTGGTAGATGGGTCAAACACAGGACCTTCACCCAGGATACCGGGGATCGTGTCCTGCTTGTCACGTTTCCTAAACCCAACCGTCCCGTTGTTGTCCTGCATCCCGTTACTGTTTTCCTAAACCCAACCATTTATTGTTTTCCTAAACCCAACCATCCCATTCTTCTTTTCTAAACCCAACCGTCCCATTGTTGTCCCGTGTGTCATGGAAATGTAAGCCCACCCACGATCTTTTCCTTAACTTAAGGGGCCGTGTTCATTTCATGGAATTCTTCCGTGGGCCCATCACGGAATTTTTTGCGATTCTGTGAAACTGCCACAGATTTTGAGTTAAGGGGCCGTGTTCATTTCACGGAATTCTGTGAGATCAGGTTGCAAAGGGGACACCAATGTGTTTACGTTTAAAGCGGAATTTCTCTATTTTTCAACCGGGACCATATTTTCCCATGTTTTTGTTTCTAAGTGACTAATGTGAATAGCATTTCTGTCTTTTTATAAATAAATGGTAAAATGGCCACTACAGAGCTGATGGTCTATAAGGCGCAGCATATAGACCGGAGTGTTAGGATCCTTTCGTAGCTGGAGCACAACTAGCCACAACCTAGTAGTGATCGTATCCAAAGGTAACGTCTACGAAAGGCTGTGTGAAGTGTAGCTCGGCATTTTGTTGGCACAATTCAGAAATGCGCAATTGAACCCCTTTTAGATAACACAAAGCTTCGCTTTCTGTACTCCAAAACAACAAACTCCCCAGAACTCCTCTCTCCCCACTCTCCCGCTGTCTTCAACATGTCACCTCGCGAGATTTCAGAACGAGACTTCACCATTTTCCCCCCAATTTAGTCAGACACTTAGAATAATAACGTGAGCCTGTCAGTGGCAACAACAAGAACTTTAACGGTGCGCATATGCCCTATAGGGTTACATTACAGCCTTGTTCACGGCTGTTGGCTACAGGGCTATACTGGACCAATTTCAAAAAATGATGTTCCTGTTAGTCTCCTAAACACAAAAACATGGGAAAATAGAGCCAGGTTAAAAAATACCCAAATTCCCTTTTAAATACGGTTTATAAGTGAATGCGGACATATTGTAGTGGAGGCCACACTAGTGAATGAGGACATAACTGAGGTTCTTATTGGTGACGCACTAATACTAGTGTACTCTCACCCACTTCAAACACACGTAGAGTGCCTTCCTCACCTACAACCATAGCATTTATGCAGTTTGTGTTCCCCCTTCCCACGTGTTTGTCCTTGATTCACTTGAACATCAGGTAGATACTGTCCAGGTCATTATAAGTATACAATGGCTGAGAAATGATTGCATATAATCAGCATGAGCTACGTTGAGTTCATTGGCAGGGTTAACTCTTTGAGCCTGATGCATTCCCTGAGGGCACAAGCAAACAAGGTTGTTGTAGGTAGTCTAATACGTTTTGTCACATGGCTTAAGGCTGTTGTCATGAGTGATAACAGCCAGTGAATCCCTTCATCGATTGGCCACGCTGCCCATGGTTACCTGTCCAGATGTGTTTTAAGCGTGCGTAGCCTTAGCCTGCGAGGTGTCATGCAGACTTACCGGCTGCAGTTGTATGGCTGCTGACTGATCACGGCAACACACGGGTGCGACTTTCACAGCCCCTCAATCAGCACTGCAGCATCTACTAATGGACAAACTCACACCCAACCAGGAGCGGACCAACTCTTTGTTTATTGCCACAGCCAATCAGATGTTTAGCCTCAAGGGATGTTCCACTGAACAGATTCTGAGGAAAGTTACCTGATTTAGAAGCCACTATTTGGACCTGCTTCTTTACCTCTAATTATGAAAAAAAAAAGATGCCTCCCATGTGAGCATAAGGCCCTGTCTCAGGGGCCCGTAGGTGACCAGGTGCTAATTGGCTCTAAGAGAGAAGTGACAAGAGCTGCAGAAATCCGGTGCAGGTGCAGGCATGCTGTTGTCACCATGCGGCAGTTAGAGAGGATGAAATTGCCACAGTGCAGCCTGTTTACTGAGACCCACTCAGGTCAGACCAGAGGCAGAGGCCCTTAAGCAACAGTAGATGGGATTGCATTGCAGGGCTTTTAGACTGATGTTAGAGTGGACAGCCTTCATCTAAGGGATCGATAGAGAAGTGGCGGCTGCCTCCATCCTGCAGCACAAATCTCTCTCTCTCTCTCTCTCTCTCTCTCTCTCTCTCTCACACTCACACACACACACACACATAAATGTGAGCACAGGGGCAGTGCATTACACACGTGAAACGGCGAAACAGTCATGTCTGAACTTACAGAATGCATCTACTATTTTCCATTCTTCAAATAAAACCTACAAATGATGACGTTAAATAAGAGATGGGCTTCTAACATTGTGATTAATCATCCATTGTATGTTCAGTGTGTGCCTGAAAGATAATGCTAAATAGTGGAACAGCATCTTTTCTTAACGTCCGTCATTTAATAAAGCATGGAATGTATTACTGTTTGATCTGTTATAACAACCCTTAATTGGAAAATAGTCATTATATTCACGAGTAAATTGTTGGTTTAATCCTCAACACACAACAGATTCCATGCATTGCTAATGGGATTTTTCACAGTATTTATTTTTGAAAGAACATATAATCCATCTTCACTGTATGTGAATCCACATTCCTCCTCTCTGACATTGTGCACGTCTGTGTTCCAGTTTTGACTTGGTGACCAACGGGGGCATAGCCATAGCCCTGCACTTTGAGCGCGCTCCATTCATCACCCAGGAGCACACTCTCTGGTTGCCATGGGGACGCTTTTTTGTCATGGACACCATTGTCATGCGCCATGAGGAAAATGACATCCCGAGCTGTGACCTCAGCAGCTTTACCCGGCCCAGCCCCGTCGTGTCCCCGGCTCCGCTCACCGCCTTCGCTGGCTCCTGCTCCGAAAGGCGCACCGTCGTACCCGAAATCCAGGTGACTGCTCCGCTCTGCACCCCACCCTCTTCACTGCCCTGCAGGTTGTGATCTACGTGGGTCTGATCTCCAAATGATTCATGCCACACATCTGGGAGAGACCTTGAAAACTATTCCTCAAGCACACGTGTACTAGTAACTCTGGCTCGTGGCAGTGCTGTGATTTGATCACTCTGGTGTAATTGGTCTTTGGAACTGCGATTTACAATGTGCATAGTACTGTCTCACTGCAAAGTGATGGTGATTACCTCAAACACAGTAAACAGCCTGGACATTTTTAATTTCTCCTGGGTTGGAGTCTCCTACAGTAGATTAAGCATACAAGTACCACTGGAAAGGATTGGCTTTTATATTTAATAAGTGTATACTTATGTCTACAGGTGCAGTGTTTTCCCTATGTTTGTGGAAGACTTAGGTGCATGTATTATTATATATCCTCCCTTAAGAAAATGTTACGTTTTTCAATTTTAAAAAACATCATTTCACATCATTTTGGACCATTAATATTACCATAGCTGTGTCTAAAACATTGGAAAAGCTAGAACAGATAATAAAAAAATAAAAGTTTAAAGACAAAACTTGCTAAAGAAGTCCACTGGGGACCAACTACAACGATTATATCTGAGAAAAATCATTCAATTAGTTTTGATGCTCACATTGATTTTGCATTCATTCAGCTTAGGTGGTGCCCAAAATGGCTTGGGTGCTGCACCTAAGCCTTATAATGGTGGGGAAAACCCTGAAGTGTATTGTTTGTGCATGCACACACTTACATGGGCTCGTGTGCTCAGGTCAATGTGTGTCTGCTGTATGTCTAGAAGGCATCTCGGTGCCCTTCTCTAATTACTTTGTCTCTGACTTTGCTTCAAAAGATTAATGGCATATCAGTGAATTTAGTATGCAGCCATGTCTAAGTATAGTAGCCTTGTTTTTGCTATTCCTTGAGCTGTAAGAGTAAGAGCACCATACAGGGACATCATCCTATTTACACTTGTCCTCATAAAATAGAATTCTGATCAATTAACCTGGCATGGCCACACTCAGTGAGCATTTATAAAAACAAAAAAAACACTTAAGTGGCATGTCCCTTGACCAATGCAGCTTTGGGGAGCTGTTTAATTGTTACTCGACATCTTGTTCTGTACCGCGGAGACAGGCAACAAGAGGTCACTTAATCAGAGCAGAGAGAGGTTGGTCAACCAAACCAGTGCTGTCGACCCTTGGTCTGAAATACAAACACTGTACAATGACTGCTGACCTACAGTACTCAGCCCCCCCCCCAGTAGTAGTAATAACGGTCCAAAATGATGTGAGAGAGGACCCCTAAACCCTCGCCAAATACGTGCACCTCAGATGTTCACGAACCGAGAGAAAACACTGGTACTGTTGAATCAAGAGGTTACAGGTCTGACCTCGGTGGAAATGCCCAAGGCCACATTGTCCGTTGTCTCTTTCTAAACCAACTTTTATTACTCCTATATATTATCGAGCTCCGAGCTCAAGGGCACTCCTGTGATGCCATCGTCATATGGATTGTAAGCAAGACTGTTGTCCTAATGAAGAACTTGCCGTTATTAATTCAATTATGAAAATACTCACTGGAGTACATAATGAAGAAATCCTTCACTGGATTCCCTGTAACTAATTGATGTCTCTAATCTTCCCATGGGTCCATCTATTTGGCTGGAGGCAAGGCTATGAAAATATGTAACAAAGGTTGCAGTGGCCGCTGACCAAAAGGAATGACAAATTGATAATCTGCGTCAAATAAAGGACATGCAGAGGCATATTATTAATCCTACCTTCGGCACTGAATAAATTAGATTTCTAAGCTCTTTGATATTTACATTGTTTGCTTTCTGACATTTATGAGCTGCCTTTTCTGTCCACAGTCTCTGCAGGAGGAAGTGCCCATACCGGGGACAGAAATGAATCTCGGCTATTTAAGCAGCAGGACTCCAGGTTACAAGTCAATATTGAGGGTGACCCTCACCCACTCCACAATCCCTTTCAACTTGATGAAGGTTCACCTCATGGTGGCTGTGGAAGGCAGGCTGTTCAGAAAGTGGTTTCCTGCAGCCCCGAACCTCTCGTATGACTTTGTGTGGGACAAGGCTGACGTCTACAGCCAGAAGGTCTATGGCTTGTCAGAAGCTTTTGGTAAGTATACTGTGTTGCATATAATGCAAAATATACTTGTTTGTGTTTATTTATTTACTTATATATATATTTTTATATTTGAGTCTGTTTTATTGATATATTGTTTTATTCTATTTTACTCTCCTAATCTCTTTTTTTGATGTTGATTTTTTTATTTCCTTGTTTTATTTTAATCTTTCTACCGTTATGTATCTTAATCCTTATTTTACTTTACTTCTTACTCTGCCTCTACTGTTTCCTCATTGCAAGTCTGGGTTTAGGTGTGTGTGTGTGTGTGTGTGTGTGTGTGTGTGTGTGCGTGCGTACTGTATTTGCAAGCTTAAGGTGTTCAATTTCACTGTCCAGTGCCAGTAAAGGATTTTAGAGCGGCAGAGATTAATTGATTAATCGATTAGTTTTAATCTGCAACTATTTTGGTATTAGATTAATCGGTTTGAGTTAAAAATCTCTGATTCCAGCTTGCTAAATGTGAATATGTTCTAGTTGTGTGTGTGTGTGTGTGTTCTTGTTTAACTATATTTGTGGGGTCCACCCACAAAAATATAAACCGGGAATACAGTATACTTGTGGGGTCCGGACAGCTTTGTGGGGTCAAAATGCTGGACCCCACAACTTTAAAGGTCTGTTTGAGGGTTAAGACTTGGTTTTAGGATTAGGGTTAGAATGAGGTTATGGTTAGGGTGAGGGTAAGGGTTAAGGTTAGGCAGTTATTTGTGATGGTTAAGGTTAGGGTAAGGGGCTAGGGAATTCATTATGTCAGTGACGGGTCCCCACAAAGATAGTGAAACGCTGTGTGTGTGTGTGTGTGTGTGTGTGTGTGTGTGTGTGTGTGTGTGTGTGTAGGTGACATTGTCTCTGTTTTTATAATGTTAAGTCTTCAGCCTGCCGCTTACACATAACAGTCTCATTGTGCATGTGCCCTGCAGATAAGTACCACCATGTTCACTCAGTGCCTGGCTTAGATGCTTTTAGTGTAACATTGAATTGATATACAAATAAAGTATGTTTGATTCATTGATTGATTGATTGATTAATAATGCATTTTTATTCAATCCAAAACGTGTGGTTGACTAATGCTAGCTTTATCGTTGCTTCTTCCCCTAGTATCTGTGGGCTTTGAGTATGAGTCATGTCCAGACCTTATTCTCTGGGAGAAGAGGACTGCTGTTCTACAGGGCTATGAAACCACGGCCTCCAAACTGGGAGGATGGACTATAGACAAGCACCATGCTTTAAATATCCAGAGTGGTGAGTCAACTAGTCATCCCTTTTTTCTTTATTCCTGTTCATAGCCACTCCGTTCATTAAAAAGCCTACTCAAAGATAATTTGATATTGCAAGAAATCTTAGTTTTAGAATGTATTCCATTGTTGAATTTAAAATCACAGTGAGGTAAATACACCGTGTGCCAGTGCAGTTGTACCTGTTTAAGGAATCTTCTAAGAATTTGCATCGGCAATGAAAAAGAACATGGCAAAATGCAGATCACTACGTTAATATCAGCGAAAATCAAGAGACAACTATTTATTTTGATTTACATTGGAAACACGCATCTAGCATCTATTTAACTAGCAGGTGTTTTTAGGCTTTAATTGTTAAGATGGAAATATTGCATGGTGTAAGTCTTCAGCCTGCCGCTCCTTATCACATTTTACACATACAGTCTCATTGTGCATGTGCCCTGCAGATAAGTACCACCATGTCCACTCAGTGCCTGGCTTAGATGATGCTTTTAGTGTAACATTGAATTGTCCTCCCTGTCTCCACCATTTTTAGGCTTTTTCAATTCAGTCATGTAGCCTCAGAAAGATCTGACTTTTTTATTACCACTGTCCGCTTTTAGGTGAGGAGGGTCAATTTTGTCATTGCAAGCAAATTACTCCTGGAAGGCAGGAGTAGGAATGAAGAGAGGAAACCTTTGGGCAGCCCCTGTCACTAGCTAGGCTTCACAGTCTGTTTGTGTGTGGAAGGGCTAATCAGAGGAGATGAGGCATACTCATATGAAAATTGCGCAGGAAGGTGGCAGTTTGATCCGTCACACTAAACCTGCTGAGTCTGAACGCGCTGTCCGGAGGAGGGAGAGAGCAGCTCGTTGCCTTCTCACCATCTCCAACGCCAGTTTGGCTTTGGCACGTCCACGTCTTGTTCATGCCCAGCATTTTAAGAATCATCCCTAATTTAATTGCTGTCAGTCTGCTACTCCCAGCAGCAGCAGCCCCACAGATTAAATCAAGTCCCAGGAAGGAGATGCTTGGCTGATCTTTGATAGATAGACCAAATGCTGTGCTGTTCAAAGATCTCAGGTCACCAAGAACCATCAAAAGCATGAAAACTACTGCAGACACGCAGATGCTGCATTTCAAATATGATTACATTGATTGGGCAGCAGGAACATCTTTACATTAACATATTTGAACATTTTCCAAGAGTTGATTGGCAACACTAATGGAAACATAGTGTGCATGTGTGTGTGGGTACATGCCCGAATGCCTTCACATGAACTGCACTCATATGTCTCTATATTTGTTGATGCGCAAAGCAGGTAGAGTTAGAAATTCAGGCACAATGCCATTTTTAATTGGGGAGAGTCATTTTTTTGTGATTGTGCCTGTGTGGTCATTTTCTATTCCACTTGTGCCAAGGGCTTTTTGTTCCCCATTTTGGTGTGAAATTGTGCCCGTGTTTCCATCTGCTAAGACCACCTCTTATGGCAAACAAGGGCACACAGAGCAATTTCTATGGCTTCAGTTGGCAGAGGTGCACAAACAGACCTATTCAAAATCACATCAGATTCTTGGCTGTGTGTTGACTTTCACTCTCTTTTAAAATGTTCATCTAATATACTTTATACTTAATTACTCACTACTATACTTTTTAAACTGCAATAAACAATCTTGAGCCACTGGGAGACAGAGACTTGCAGCATTACAGCACTAGAAAAGTCTAAGTTTCCCAAGTTCTCATCAGTAACGTGTCAGCAAGCAGAAACAGAGCGACATAAACATCTTGTTTTAATCCTTTTTCCCCCCACCTGTCAAACACCCATCTTGCAGCATGGGTATGTACAAATGTTTGCAAATTCCATGTCAGAAGATTTAATCAATTAACGAATTGATTAAATCTTAAATTACACAGCCCTCTACCCATCTCTACACACCAGACTGGAATGCTATTCTCTACAGATTCCAAGTTTTTATGCAGATTACTGCAAGTGTAGATAGCTGCTACGTGTAAATGTAGTACAACATTTTATTTAAGCAAAACTCCAAACAGTAATTCGTCTCTACAGTCAAATCAGAGCTCTGTGGTGTGAACAGGATTCATTTGGATCTGTTGGCCAATGCAATTATGTGAATTGCATGAACAGTTTGCAGAAGTGGAATTGATATATGCATGTACAGTAAACATAACTAAAGGTAACAAATTGGTTGCCACCTTTGTAATCACTGTGGTAAAAAGTACAGTCAACAGTTACTAATGGTAACACGTATTTTTGTGGTTGTATAGTAAACTAACTGTATTAATATAATGTTCTTGTAAAAATAGGTTTGTGTACGTACATCTGGACACATCATCTGTCATAGTAACATATTTTGGGTGCTGTATATTCATTACTAGGCTGCTGTATAATAATGCCTCTTGAAGAAAGGTTTTCTTGGGAGAAACTGGCCTGGATGCACTTTCTGACATATTAGGAAACACTCTGCTTCAAATAAGATGAGATAAACTGATTTAAGTGCCTATTGTTTAAGCCACCCTCTGGTTTATTAGCCATAACCAGTCAGATCTGTTGTCACTTGCTCCACTAGTCTGCACTTGCATTTTTGCCTGCATCCCATTTAAGAAAAGCCTAAACAGGTTGCATGTGTTACGGTTCCCTGTGCCCTCATCAGGTATTCTTCACATGGGCAATGGGGAGAACGTCTTCATCTCCCAGCAGCCTCCCGTAATTGGCAGCGTGATGGGGAACGGGCGCAGGCGCAGCATCTCCTGCCCCAGCTGTAATGGCCTCGCTGACGGAAACAAGCTGCTGGCCCCCGTGGCTCTGGCCTGTGGCTCAGACGGAAGTCTGTACGTGGGCGACTTCAACTATGTGAGGAGGATTTTCACCACGGGAAACGTCACCAGCGTCCTGGAGCTCAGGTAACGGAGTAGCCTACCACCATTCACCCAGGGCCTTGAGCTTAGATGGGCTCGCACACAGGTCATAAACCACTGAGGTCGGTTGAGATAGACGGAAGTGCCCTAAAGCCTCAGGATTATTGGTCCTGCCTGTCTCATCCACCTGTATCAGCTGGAGCTGGGCCCTGATACGGGCTAAAAGAGGATATTAATGGGGTCTTAACAGAAGACGTTCCAGGGAAAAGATTAATTTCCTTGTTAACGTCAGCAAAGACGAAGGTTTGAGTAGATAAGAAACACAATATTTTGTCACGATTCTCCTTTAATTAATTATGTCTGCTAACAACTGTTTTACTTAATTCTATCCACTAACAACTAACATTTCCTCTCTGTTCTCTTCCTGTCTCATTTTCTGCTGCTTTTGGCAAACAGAAATAAAGACTTCAGGCATAGGTAAGCCATGCAGTATTTGCTTAAATGAAAATAGAAACGGGTACAGTCCACATACTTGATGTCAGAGTGCCCTTTTCAGCCCATTTTTGACACGCACTTTTGAGCAGCGAGAAGATCTCATATAGTACTGGCTCGCTGTGTAAATTTCATCTTCATAAAGCCGTAGATTTAGTGGCTAATTAATGGTTTATGAGCTTACTTAATCACAGTGCCACGTTCACTACAGTGTTTTTGCATCTGTATGTGTGATTGCAAAGAGAGAATGCAGCTGATTGTTGGCTCAGTAGAGGCGGCACTTTTCCTCAGGAGTTATTATGGGGGTCAAATTACATGGACCAATATAGGTATATAAGTATTGAGTAATCTAGTATTATGCTTTCTAATTTATCCGTTTAATTGAAGGGGTTGTGGAATTGCCATCTGTCAAGGGATCTCAACGTTTTGAAGTGGGATATAGAACATATGTTACATTGCCAGTTTGTTAGGAACACCTTGCTCATTGTACATGCATTCCAACACTACCGCACTGCAAGAAATCCAACCTTTATGAAATGCATCACTTTCAGTTTTTTTTGTCAGAGAGGTGTTAATGCAATTCTACAGTCAATAGGAGAGTGTAGTTTATGTTGATGAATTATATTGACACGTAAAGGGTGCCTTAATTAATTTGCTGTTGTTATAAAATACAGATCAATTGCAATGCACACTATAGGTAAACAAATGATCCCCAAGTTAAATCAACACCTTTCTGACAGTCTGGTGTGGAGAGACTGAATATAACAGTTTAAATGAATGTAGCTAGGTAAGACTAAAGGCGCTGACACACCAACCCGATAATCGGCCGTCGGACAGTCTGGCGAGGTCGGTGACTCGAGTCTGTTCGGAGTGTTCCGAGCCGTCGTCAGCAGGAGGAGCCGTCGGCCTTCATTTGGGCCGATTTGACATGTTGAACTCGGTGGGCAGTCGGACTCAATGACCAATCTGATTGGTAGAGTGCTAGCCCTTGACTAGCGAATCAGTGCACGAGAAAACCGGAGCTGACAACGCCACTATCTTCTTATTACTAGCCACCGTATTTTCTTCCGTTCAGCGAGTAATGACAACAACGATCCTTCTTGACTACTATCAACACTCTCTGATGAAAACAATGGCTGACGACAGCGTGCTCTGTGTTGACTAGGTCTAGAGAGATGTTCCGTCATTTCCGGTTTTAATTGTTTGGGCAACAATACAGATTAGCGCAGCCTGCTGTTATGGAGACGTATTACGTCTCGCGCACACGCAGAACGTACGCTCAAGTCGGCGTCGCTTCGGTGTGCTCCGAGGCACTTTTTTGACCTCGGGGAGCCGACTGATCAGTCCGACTGCCTTTTCTGCCGACGGTCGGCCGTCGGGTTGGTGTGTCAGAGCCTTAATAAAATGGCAACTCAGTGTAGATGTTATCAGTGGCTTAAGATACAAAGACTTCATTTTCCTTGTCAGGTGTTGGTGAGGGAAATCTCTGCGTGCTGTCCTTTGTGTCAGTCAAAGAGCTATTGATTCATTTTCTATCAGAGGGTCACGACTTCAGCTGGGGAACATGTAGTCAAACTGAGGATGAAAAGCCAAGTGATGCTGGTCAGTGGCCACGTTAATAAAAACACTCAGAACACTCCACACTACTCCAGCTTTTTCTGAGCCCCTAAAACTGCCGCCGTTTCGGTTTGAAAACTCTGTGGGTGCTTTGTAGTCTGGACGGGCACAAACGGAGACCTTTTGTTGAGACCGATGCACGTCAGTCAGCCTTATCGGTTAGGTAGCTTACAGACCTTTCAGTAACAGTTCCACTTCGTCCCTGCTCTTACTTTTCACCATGGTTGTTCTTTCTCCAAAATAGTTTCTATATTTTCAACTTACACATCCATGATTTTCAACCACAGAGTAACAGTCAGACAATCTGCTTCCTGTTTACACCAGCACGCACATGCCCAGTGTGTGAATGGTCATTTGATATGCATTGTCAAACGTGTTAATATTGGCGCAGATTAGTTCTGCTAATGGAGCTAAAACTCTTGTTTGGACGGAGATCGTTTTTGTCTCAAAATGCCGCATAAAAATGAAAACCTAGTAGTGTAGATGTAGCCTGGAATGCCTTGGTGCTTACCTACACATCATGCCCTGTTTGCCAGAGCAAAACAAAACAGAAAACGTCAAAGCTCTGTCCCTTTGCTCTCAGTCTTCGCTCCGAGTCCATTTACATATTAAAAAGATTTATGTTGGAAAACACAGCATGTGTCTGTATGAAATGGGTGGCTGCCTCCTGTTCATGTGTGAGCTAGCGATAGGACTGGGAGGTGGCTGATCTCACTGCCATGTTCATTGACCCCCTACTAAGGATGTCCCCATCCACTCCAACCGTGCTCCCTCCGTTGCTGCGCCAGCATGCAGCAAAATCCAATTATCTTATACAAACTGGATGTTGTCAGTGAATATAGATAGATGGAGTATATGGCCGTAGCTCAAGGTCAGGGAATAACGCCTCATAGTTTTCAAACACTATGGGGGACCAACACCGTTCTACATGCAACTGGGAGCCGATAAGCTATCAGCTGATTGCACATGGCAGATAGAATGCAAAGTAGAATCCAGTTATCGAGGCTTGCTACTGACCTACTCGAAGACAGCAGTTGTTTTTCCCCGCCAGCCGGTTGTACCTGCACTGTACTATAGACGACACATCAGTCAACGTGGTCAGTGGGCTGACTGTGACACGTGTGTGCCTGCCAGAGGTTTTGCTGCAGTGTCCTGTCATCACTGATTCATTGAAGGTCGATTGTCATTTAAAATTATGTACCAGAGTTGACAATTCCACAGACCCACTTCTCGTTGTGTTATAAAAATATAAGCTTTGGCGCTGTCATGCCGAACGTAAGCCCTAAAAGAACCCTCAAGGTCAGAGTTGAAATTCTGTCTTAATCCACTTTGAGTGACACCCTGCTGACAGGTTTCTCTGTAATGCTTATCAGGTCTGGCAGAGCAGCGCTGTATCCTGCCCCGATAGCTCTGTTCATCTTTAAGGTGGCACTAAACACTACAGTACATTGCTAAACTGCTTACTAAGTCCTTGTTTTGTCAGACCAACAGTCAACAACGACAGGGAAACGCAGCAAAATTATCGCATTTGTAAAGCTGGAGCCAGCATGCGTTTTGTATCGCTACATGATAAACGGTTTAAATTATGTATTGGTATATTATTACAAATTGTTGTTGATGTATTTGGTTACACTTTACTTGAAGGTATCTACATAAGAGTGACATGACACTGTCATGAACGTGTCATAAACATTATAAACGTCATAAACGTTTATGACATAACGCTTCTGTCATTAAGTGTCATTCAGTTTTTTAGTTAGTTAGGGTTAAGGTTCATGTGTCATGACAGTGTCATGTCACTTTTTTTTTTAAACGTGTGGATTTTTATTTAAAAGTTACTGTCTCCTGACAAGTACAAATCAGAAAAGACTCAGACTTCTCTTTATTGATCCTTTTGGGATGACTCCCGCAAGGAAATTAGATTTCCAGCAGCAGATTTTAGCAGCTTACTCAAAACAGAGTGATAGAAAGAGGATGGGATAATGGACGACAACTTAGCGTTTAGGCAAGAAAAAAACACACAAAAATGGCCAAAAAAATTAAATTCTCTATATATACACATGATCTAATAAGACATACATAAAATAATTAGGGAAAACACATATAGGCTGTTCATCTACTTTATCACGTTACATCTGACCACCTCATGTTTCATGTTCTAAGAAGCCAATTCTCCACCTTTAAACATGACTGAGCCTCTGACATGGAAGATTACTGGGAGAGAAGGGGACTTTCACAAGCATGTTTAAGGCTTCAGCATGGAATGACTGCAGAATAAAAACCTCAGTAGACAAAACCTTTCATTAAAACTTGTGTGTGACAAATACTGTATATGTCAAAATCTAAGCTTTGTGTAGCTGCTTTGTCTAGGAAGTGATTAGCAAACTCTGAGTAGCAAACTCAGATTTATATGTATATATTTTTTTTAAATCACGCATGGAAATGTACATAAAAACACTGCTGCATCGAGATGCATCGGTAATCGGTTTAGAATCGAATCGTTGGCCTCTGAATCGGAATCGAGTCGTGAGGTGCCAATCAATTCCCACCCCTACTACAAACAGAGCTATCCGGGTGTCCACGGTGTCATGTCACTCTTATGTAGATACCTGCAAGTAAAGTGTTACCATATATTTTCTGACAATCAATTAATCAACTAATACAGCTAGTTGGAAGGGATCAATCAGCTGTTTTTTTTTGGTTTTTTCTTTCATGTAGGTGGCACCTTTTAGAGAAAGAACCTCTTATCCAAGCACAATGTGAGCACAATAGTTGGTCAAAACTGCCACTTTCAAAATACGATCCTTCCTGCATATAGTCACAAGCATCCAGTAGTGTGTAGTGCCATTGGGCTTAGGTGACACTAGTTACAATCTGTCATTGTTTGATTTTTCACCAGAAGATCATGTGTATATTATATATAGAAATAGTCATCTCTGTCACTTCATTTGTACTCCCATGGGTTTGTCTACAATCGTCTTTGTTTTCTGTGTTCGCTGACACCTATTCTGACTACGAGTGTGCCAATAGATTGCATGCGCGCCGCCACAGCAGGATTGGTTATATTTGGTTCTATTGTCTGTCTGTCAGGTTGGGGAACCTCCTGTGGATATGAAGGATTACTTTGCTGACTCGGTTGGAAGTTCAATAGGATGTTTCTTTCTGAACTGTTTAGTCTGCCTGATGCATGCATACTGCATTGCTGCTTCAGCTATGTATTAGTGTTTCTCTAAAAGAAAGTACCAAGGAAAGAGCAAGACATACTTGTTTATACTTCTTTTAGCAATAATCAAAAAGATAATATTTAAAATTAGGATTTCTGTACCCCAATGACTGAGTCCCACTAGACCCTGGTTTCTCTTTGACTTCCAAACTCTGCAACCCCTCCAGCATTGCTACTGTTTCAATAAATTAAAAGAAACTAGACATCTTTATCTGTATCTATACATATTCAGTATTTTCGCATATGTCTACTGTGTATACGCATACATTCAGACAAGTGGAGTTTCCACTCTCTTTTGACAACAGGGATTTCTAACTAAGCCTGACTTGTATTGTAGATGAGTTCTAAGCTCCGGCATTATGTCATGTTTAATCTCATTTTATTTTGCCATGTTTAATCTCATTCTATTTTTCTTTTTCTATGTCTGTGGTTAAAACTGTAATTGTGCCCAATTGACTCTCTAAATGGCTTTTGAGTCCATTTAAATTGTATTAAACAATAGTTCTTATTGAAAGCGCTGTACCCCTTCTAGCTTTATTGACTTGGGCTTGTTCGTCTCTTTCAGCAACAGCCCTGCTCATAAGTACTACCTGGCCACCAGTCCAGTGAATGGTGCCGTGTACCTTTCGGACACCAGCAGCAGGAAGGTGTTCAAGGTGAAGTCGCTGAATGTTGTAAAAGATGTGGCCAAGAATCTGGAGTTGGTGGCGGGCACTGGAGACCAGTGTCTCCCATACGATGACACTCGCTGCGGGGATGGAGGAAAGGCCGTGGAGGCCACTCTCACCAACCCCAGAGGTATTGTATGGATGTTATTATAATCAACGTGTGCACTTTTACGTCAGTTTGGGGTCTCATTTCCTCTTTTTTATTTCAAGTAGACTAGATTGCTGGATAGTTGAATACAGAAGTCCCAGAGGCTGGATCATTGCTCTTCAGTTTTCATGCATTAAACTATCTTATCTTACCTCCATACCCTCCCTCTCCAAAGTATCTCCCCTGTGTTTTCTGACCACAGTCTGAAAGTTGTTCACGGAGAAGGAAAACCCAGAAATGAGTAGGGCGAACTGTGACGCTACCAAGCCAAGGCCGAGCAGACCAATCACAGTTGTGAAGCCATGACGCGAAGTTACATTTCTGGGGAGGGGCACGTCAGGCGACACATAGGGTCCGTATCTACGTGTACCTACACACAGCGTAGATTTAAGGCAGAACCATAAATCTTGGGCTTAAGCCCACTGTGTGCTTGTAGAGAGGAGCAACAATGGAACACATGCTCAAGCTTGCCCTCTCCTAAAAGGAGGATTCATCCAGCAGATCAGGAGGCAACTGCTTGGCTCGAGAACTTAATAAATTAAAACTACCTACATGTAGCTCACTATCTTCAGTTATTTTTAAAACTTAATTTATTTTTTATTATAGCGTGCCTTTCCTTGTGTTTCCTGAGGTCTTCTTTGTCTTGGTGCTTCCATGTTTGGCTGATGCATTAGTCACTAGATCACATGCTTGTTGGGATGACATTGTGAGTCATGCTGTATGTACTGAAATAACACTTAAGTCCCACTAAAAAGTGCAGTATGTACTGTATAGTCCAGGCTTGCATTGAAAGTAGAACATTTTGCCGTAATAACTGTAGACTAGATGTTCATAGCTGCTTGAATATTGTTTGACAGACCCTGAGGTAATAGAAAAATACAGAGACGTGCATTAGAAAAGGTTGGTATTCTCAGTCATTGTTGTTTGAGGCTGAGAGAGCATGAGAGAAAGAGCCTACATTGATGAAATTATAGTTGTAACTGAATCAATACATACAGTGCTCTTCATCTATTTGATGTGTCTATTGTTCTCCATTATTGATTTAAAAAATCAATCCTAACATTAGCCTTCATTGCCGTGATTAGTCTTTAATTTTTATCGCAGTGAATAGTGCTACTTTGTAATGTAGTGGTGCTCTGTCCTCACATAAAGTCACAGATAAACAAAATAACTGATGGATATTTTCCTCTTCTGTCCATTGGGCGACTTGTATCTGCAGGCATTACGGTGGATAAGTACGGTGTAATCTTCTTTGTGGATGGGACCATGATTCGCAGGATTGATCAGAACGGTATCATCTCTACTCTTCTGGGTTTCAATGACCTGACCTCGGCACGACCTCTCAGCTGCGATGCTGTCATGGACATCTCTCAGGTACCACCTCTCTGACCTGGGCAGCCTGCATGTGTCTGCCTGTCTCTAAACTAGGGCTGCACCATGTGAGGAAAATATGCAACATTCGATAACGTTGTTAAATATCGTCATAAGGATATTACTTGTGATAAATAGTATATAAGTGTACTCAGTTCTGCTGCTTTCAGTATTCTGCTAAAATACAGCAAACTGCTTATGGAATTTAAAACAAATGAAAGGAAACTTTTTTTTATTGAACATTGAATTGAATATAAAAGGCACCACTAAAAATATACAATAACAATATGTCGCAGCCCTTTAAGATATGTTTATTGCGTTGGTTAATATTGCGATGACAATAAAAAAAAAAAACGATATATTGTGCAGCCCTATTCTAAAGCTATACACCAGCCTCCTCGACTGACCCTCGCCTCCAGGATGCTAACATCTACGTGGGAGCTTTTGTTTCTGTAGCTGGAAGCTCCAGCCGGGGTCTAGTGGCCCTCGGCTTAGTTTTGATCCACATTTGTTTATCAGCTGCATGGTGCCAGCTTGTAGATCCACAGGACTTGCAAAAGAAAGGTAGGGGAAGGCACTTAGAACCAACAGGCACTCTGTTGGGATTCCACTGCCAGTTTTCAGACTAAATACTGATTTCCTTTGTTCCCTTAAGCCTGTCATTAAGTTGCTGTACCTGTGATTTGTCATGAATGAAGGCTGATGACTGAAGTAGATCAGGTCAGGTCCAATCGTTATTACTCCACAATAGAAGGTTTATTATGCAGCAAGGCAGCAAAACAACATAAAAACACAATATTTTAACATGTTGCACCTAATACTTTGCATATTTAGTGAAATGTATCAAGGATCGTCTGTATTTGCTTACTGTAGATCACTTCCATCGGTTCAGAAGATTGACAATTTAGGAAAGCAGCCCCAAACACAGCTGTACCAGTCCCGTGAATTACAAATGTAAATCATCCTTTAGTTAATAATAAGTCAATACAAAATGAATATGAGCAGTGGGCTCAGGGAACACAGGACCCGGAATCAACATAGCACCGGGGTAAAAAGCCATTCTAAAATCAGAGGTGCCAACGTAGTCCCCGGAGCTTCCCTGTCTGTGTCAAGTGGCCATACAGCAGCAAATGCAAAGGGCCGTTGACCTATAGCTGTAGGGGGATGATGAGGATGACCTGTAACCTCCCTGGCTCTCCATTCACACACACATGTCCACTGATGCACGCAAACACATACACACACACACACACACACACACACACGTATGCACCAGATCGCTACCGCAGATAGAAAACATTCCCCAGGCAAGGCCACTGCACTGAGGTCACATCACTCTCTAGCTCAGTGACTTCCCTTTGGAGGTGACGAGACTTTTTCCCATACTCTAGCAGCCTTCGCATGGCTGTTTTTTCCTGACATTATAATTTTCAACTCAAGTAATTAGGGGTTGTTTTGCTGCTGTTGTAATTAGCCCCAAACAAACCACCAACACCCACTAACATCTGGCTTTTGTCTTTAATGGGTAAGGTTATGAATCGGCATTCATTCCCGGGACAAATGACTCAGCCGATTTGGCACTGACGGAAACATGACACCCGGAAGGACACGCTAATTTTGGCCCCTTTTCCGGCGCGATGCTAGGACACGCATCTCCGCCATCTCCATGATGCTTCCTAGTGTTTACTAACCGTGTTTTCTGCCGCGTTTGTGACGTTGAACGTGACACACCATAAGAGACACCAGAAAGGCAATGGCAGAGGAGTCTATCGGCTAACGCTAATTTTGGTTGAAAAAAAGAGTACTTGCGTATTGAGGTGGAATTCCCAGATAATGAACTCATGCTATGTAAGTTGAGACAGTGGTACCCAGGTCTCATTCGAGTCAGTGTCCAACATAAGCTCATAATCTTTCCAGGCAGAGGAGTGCTTCAACTTTGTGCGTCCATAGATTCAGGGAAACTCGGCAGCTGCGTGATACGGGGATGTTTTGTTTCCGGACTGTCTCCTTTTGGAGTTCGGTGGGCCTGCCACACTTTTACATACTTCCCAGAGAGAGAGAGAGGCTGAACTAGGCTTTAGCATCTGTGTTTTAGGCACCTGCAATATCTTTGTTTGCTTTGAAGGTTCAGCTCAACTTTACGCCTCCAGCATGATACACCTTCAGGAAGACAGGAACGTCAGAGACTTGGGATGGCATTGAGTTGAGTGCTCATTAAATGCTCCTGTGTGATTCATCAGGGTCTCACATACGTGAAGAACACGTATGTGAATGTGAAAATGAGTTGTGCCGCTCCTGAGTTTTTCCATAACGTGTTTTGAGTGTTGTCGAAAGTACCTACAATTGTTTTAGTTGTACTATGTACTACTTCCATGCAAAGAGCATTCCTGGGCTTTAATGTTTAGATTTAATTGCTGTCTTAGATTTAAATGCTCCCTGTGCATGCGCTGGTGTGTTTCCTACCCCATCGTGTATGTGAAGTAGTACGACTGGCAAACAGGTCCTGAGGGGGCCTCAGGTGCCAGTGGAGAGAAGCTTTCTGTGTGTCTGTGAAATGATGTATTCAGTGGAGGGAGCAAAGCCTCCAGCTGCCCATTTCCAGCCCCGGGGGAACTCCCCGCCCCCCAAACCCCCCCCTCATGACCCGTGCTGGCTGCTCCCTTACCCCCCCCCCCGCACACAAACACAAGCACCTATAGATGCTCACTATCAGTGAGACTGGCTACAGACTGGCTGCAGCTCCCCAACGATGACAAATCGCACCAGCTCTGCCAGAGACACTCAGTCAGTAAAAAGCATCCATTAAAAATTCATCCAGGGCACATAGCTTCCTACTTCAAACACTCCCCAATCCCTCACTTAGGACCAGAGTTTCTCTAGAGAAGGCTCATCACAGTGGTCATTACTTTTGCTGGAGCTCACCTGTTCGAGGCAAAAAATAATGTCAGATTTCTCTCTCTCCTCTGATGAGGTTATTGTTATCTTACCACGCCATCTGTGCAGTGAGCGCACTGCAGCAAAATTCACTCTTAATTCCATGTGCAGCTCCATGAGCTTTCTTTCTTTTAACATTGTATTATGATGCAAAAGGACAAGAGTTTGCCTGCTTTCAGTAATCTTTTCATGTGTTTATACCAAGGCCTTCGGTCCTTGGCTGTTTCAGAAATCTGTTCCATTTTATGTTTCTCGTGAAAATCTTCTCTGCCTCCCCCTGCTGAGTTCAAACTTAAATAGAGGGAAACCAAGTCTTAAAACAAGATCACTTGAACATATTTCAAGGGTGTTAGCAGCTTCAGAAAGCTTTATAAAGACTGACTGTGACATTCAAGAGGGACTTCAAATAATGACATGTCACTTCTTCAGACAGGCATCATGCTGGTCGGGGCAAAGAGTGAAGAGATTGCTAATGGGAAATAACTTTATAGTTCTAATACAAGTTCAAATATATTTAAAATAGTTTTGTGTTGGTGCAAATCCGTGGCTTGCTTCCTTGGCTGATGAGTGCAGTTTTTTCTTTTGTGCTGGTGGCGTGTGTGTCAGACAGGCACTACTGACAGCTGCCCCACTGTATAAAGAGGAGGGTCCGATCGGGTTACAGCATATGGGACAGCAGCTCGGGAAATAGTCCCTCATCAGTCAGAGTGGCGTAAAAACCTCCTTACAGGCAGCTCCCCCGAGCCACTCCACACTCTGGCTCATGAAATATTTAACCACCAGTGTTGACAAGAAATAGGTTTTAAGAAATTGAAAGTGTACCCTTCTTTTCCCAAGTAAATGCATTTTCTGCTCCCTGAAAGATGACATGTATCCACCGCCAGTCCCCTGTTTGTTGTATGTGCCCCGAGATTTGTCCTATTATATAAAGCTCCTATGTTTTGTTTGGGGACGATGGTAGGTTTATGGGATGTGAGCTGTGTGTGCGATGCTCAAATCAGTTTTTCAATCAAAGGTGGACAAGTGCTCTGCTTGTAAAGAGTGGCAGGGATTCAAAAACATGACCAATGTCAAGAGTCAAGTAATCATCTCTATAGAATCCCCCAGTCAGCTTTGGATTAAATATTTTGCCAGCATTGCCCTTTTAAATTATAATTAGAAATGTGTGCCGGTAGCAGGTAGATACAGGGCATCATATGGCTGGCAGACTTTTACCAGAAAGATGTTTGCTGTTAGCAACCTGCTCCTCAATGCTCTATTGGATGTCATATATTGTGTTTCAGGAACTCTGTGGTTTGTGCTGTGTAATGCAGAGTAGCATGTCAAAGGAGCTGAATATAATGTGTCAGTCTTGACATTTTTTCCCACATGTATCAGTGGAAACCATTTCCCTGAGCCATTTAACATCAAGATACCTTGATTTGTTTATTGAAAATTGTTTGTAAGCATCTCTATTGTCCCTTTTTTTTACTGTGATATACACTCTTACAATGAACTCAGCATGTTGCATTGGTCTATTTCTTTTAGCTTTATATTCGCTTGGTTTACCTAAAGTATATAATTTATGTAGTTTCTTTTATAAAACATGTAATTAAAGAGTAGGATGTGGTGGTCGAGGTAACTATTTCTTTAAAGTGCTCATATTATGCTTTTGGGATTTTTCCCTTTCGTTTATTGTGTTATATATCTTTTTTGTGCACGTTATAGGTTTACAAAGTGAAAAAGCCCCAAGTCTGTTGAAAACTCTTTTCACAAAATGCTCCAAACAGCTCTATTGTAGTCCGGCCTTTACTTCAGAGACAAACGTGGTCACTTTGTAACACACGTTATAATGCTCGTCTAGCTGCTAGCGTGGCACTCCCTCATGCTCTGCTTCTGACTGGCTAGTAGTCCTTACCTAGCTACTGCACATGTGCGACTCCCAACAAAGATGGAACAGAAGTGAGATGTCTCACTCTGTAGCTAAAACAGAGAGCTCAACACACAGGGTGAAAAGAGGAGCTGCAGCAATGTGCAGTAAACAAAAATATGGTGTTTTTTGAAAATGAAACCATGTAAACCTATTCTGATATAACCTCTAAATACAATTATGGTGGCTGAGTTAGCTCAGTTGGTAGAGCAGGCGCACATATATAGAGGTTTACTCCTTGACACAGCGGCCGCGGTTTTGACTCTGACCTGCGGCCCTTCGCTGCATGTCATTCCCCCTCTCTCTCCCCTTTCCTGTCTTCATCTGTCCTGTGGAAATAAATGCCTACAAATGCCCCAAAAATAATATTTAAATACAATTATGAACCTGAAAATGAGCATAATATGAACACTTTAATGTTAAAGTATGCATGGCCTGATCCTCAGGAGGTGTCTCCCTTGTCAATTCTAGTGATTAGGTGGATAGGTTTCTGCAATTTGCATTTCCAGGTCACTAAGACAAATGAGTGAACCATAGTAACAGCTACATGAATTGAATTACCTTTCCCATTTCCCAGATATTGGACAAAGTATCCACAACAATGCTAATGCTGCTCTGATCTAATAGGTTGCCTACAATCTAAAACTATTCTGTTCTGCATTTTGGTCCAGGTCTCCTTTGTTGGTGCTCCAAGGCTTCTATTGAAATATGGCACTTCATATTATGTTCCCAGGAGATCCCCTGGGATCATAAGTGTGCAGGAGGCCAGTAAATTGGAGAAATCCAATTATTCCAATTTGTTAAAAGCCTGATATATTGTTAGCAGAACAATAATTTAGCAGGCCAGAGGCAGGCCAGTCTTTCATTTGGTAAGTGTGCTCCAGTTTCTTTTCAAGGACTCGTGCAATCTCTTGTCATTATATTATTAATAACCCAAAGCAAGGAAAAACAGTGTCTCTGTAGAGGTGAAGGATGCAGAAGTGCAGTTGTTAGGTGTCCACAGTTCTCATGATGAGTTGCAGTGTGCTTTTTTCAGTTAATCTGATCACTGATCATTCGAATGATCTCCTCGTTTTGCCCTTCCTCACCGCTATTGTTATCATCTTTGATCTTAAAAATCATGTTTTTGTGTTTCCCCTTTTAACAGTACGCCAGCCGCTATTTTCCTCCTTATCAGATAATAAATCGTTTCAAAGAAATGTTTTTGCTTCCAGCACGAGCTATGAGATAGCCTACCTGTTTCACAGCAGCCTATCTTTTTTTGTGAACAGTTTTCAATGATTCTTCCCTTGAGGGACTGTTTGCTTCTGATGAAGTGAAAAATGTGTGGATCAATAAGAGTATGGTCTGTTTTTGTGACCCAAAGCTGATATTCGTGTGTGTTTTTTTCCTCTTAGGTGCGTCTTGAGTGGCCCACAGACCTGGCAGTGAGTCCAATGGACAACTCCCTGTACGTCCTGGACAACAATGTAGTACTCCAGATCTCAGAAAACCATCAAGTCCGTATTGTAGCAGGGCGGCCTATGCACTGCCAAGTGCCTGGGATTGACCATTTCCTCATGAGCAAAGTAGCCATCCATGCCACCCTGGAGTCCGCCAACGCCCTTGCTGTGTCCCACAATGGCGTTTTGTACATCGCTGAGTCAGATGAAAAGAAAATAAACAGAGTACGACAGGTGTCCACCAATGGAGAGATCTCCCTGGTCGCAGGGGCACCAAGTGGCTGTGACTGCAAGAACGATGCCAACTGTGATTGTTACTTTGGCGATGAAGGCTATGCCAAGGATGCTAAGCTGAATGCACCCTCTTCTCTGGCGGTGTGTCCAGATGGAGAGCTTTATATCGCTGATCTGGGCAACATTCGTATTCGCTATGTGCGCAAAAACAAGCCCTATCTGAATCCCCTCAGCATGTACGAGGTGTCCTCTCCCATTCACGATGAACTCTATCTGTTCGACTCCAACGGCAGCCACATTTTTACGCAAAGTCTGACCACAGGAGATCACCTCTACAATCTGACATACACAGGAGCCGGAGATCTGAGCGGCATCACTGATAGGAACAAAAATGTTGTGAACATCCGACGAGACACGACAGGAATGCCTCTGTGGCTGATGGTCCCCGATGGGCAGACGTTCTGGTTCACCATTGGCACCAACAATGCCCTTAAAACTGTCGCTGCCCAGGGTCAAGAACTGGCTGTAATGACCTACCATGGAAGCTCAGGACTCCTAGCAACTAAGACCAACGAAAACGGATGGACAACCTTCTTTGAGTAAGTAATATTAACATTTTACTCATTTGGAAAACCCCTTTATAATCCTTATACCCAGAGTCTGCATGCCAGTTGAGCTGATTATAGATTACTACTTTGACCCAGAGAGTAACTAAATAGATCTTTTAAATCCCAAACATACTGTTTGTCATTTCTGGAATACTGTATATGAATAGTGACATTTAATTTTTTCCATTATTGTGTCATGCATTAAAAATATGCCCAGGCCAAGACACCATTATTTACAACAAAGGCCCAGATACCAAAGTAGCAACATAAATTACATGTTATATTAAACAGATAAACCTTCTTTTTGTTTTTTCCCATGCTTTAGAGACTAAGGTCGCCAACTTATACACATTCAATTTAAACAACCACTCTACTAAAGCTTTAGTGCGTAACTTTTTTATATTAATTAACGTCCGTTAAATTCAAGCCATATCTTCTTGGATGTTTTAAAATCTACCAACTTCAAGGGCAAGGATTCCTGATCTCAACTGAGCCACTAACGACTCTGACTCCTCGATAAGTTGGCTGTAACACAAAGTTCAGGAGTACCTGAACTGGAAGCTCTGTATTCGTGGTGGTACTGAATGCTAAGATGCTTTAGTGAGTGAATGTTTAGAGTTGAAGAGCTCTTTGACATCTGACTTCAGTATTTTGGCACATGTGCTACCTTCTTATGCATTGATGTCGATGTCAATCGCACTACAAGACCTGTGGAAGTATGGGTGTAATCCTATTTGCTGTTATCATACCAAATAGGATTACTGGATGATATGTTACTCATCTGCACCCTTGCTTGCAGTCACAGACTGCACACCATCGCTTGTTTGGAGTCGTCGGGTACAGGAACAACATATTTCTGCTGGCAGGCACATTTTACCCGCAGGACTGCGACGAGGCCCGGCAATATAAGCATAATGGAATAGCCAGAGGTAGTAATTGATCGAGGCACATCACACATTGTGAGGGAACAATTGAAAACACTCCCACACGCTGCAGCATTGAAGGCTTAGGATTTCTTGTCTTCTGTTCTTGTGACTTCTATGGAGCAATCTGTCCCTTAGCTTAATATACTGTGCCAAGGGATACTGTGCTAACTGGATGTCATTCCAAAAACGTGTGATTAAGCTGGTCAGACATCTGGTACACCTTGCTGCAGAAATACAACACTCTGACACATAATCAGACGCTCTGTTTAATCTGGGCAGACATTTATCACCTGTGTTTGATTTGGTCGTCACCTGAGTGGTTGCTTAGGCATTTCTCAAGGTGTAGGGAATTGCCTAAGGCTTCAACCAATCCAGTGGGTGGTTGGAATTCTGGAATTATTTCTCTTTGACTTCCTGTAAAATGGCTGCTCTGGTTTGTGTTAATGCTGTTAAGATTTGAAAACAATCCTCCCTATTATGTAAAGAAAAGATCTTATAGCACCAGTAACACAAAGGCTTTTTCAAGATGAAATACAGTACATACAATGGATGCCCATCTCACCTATACTTAAGAACATAGAAAATAATGACAGCGTTTTCAGGATGTTTGAATTACACATTTTGTTTAATAACATCACAGAGTTAATCTGGAAGAAATAGGGATACTGTGGCATGTCATTCTAGAGATGTTCTGTCATAGCATCTGTAATGAAAGAGCTACAGTATGTATATCAAATGTCAAAATGGGCAAAAGTGAGAAAATAGTGTTCAGGCCTGTAGTACATACAGCATATTGCAGGAGGCCAGTTTCCCCCATTTACTGTGAAATGGAAATAATAAAGAACAAGAAAAAGAAATGTCAAACTGGTTGTGGCGCCATTGCCTGTTAATTTCCTTTTATAAACGTGCATGGCGGCAGAGAGTACGACACACTTTCCATCTAAAACATGATTATATATTTAGAGATATATTACAGTTTAAATGAAGAAAAGGAATTATTTAATGTTCTGTTTTTCTCTTTCAAATTAAACAATGACTTCATATTTACCTACGAGCAATACTGTTCTCCATGTTTCATTTAGACCCAATAAAGAGTGTTTGTTTTTCTTGAATAATTAGCATTAAAGGTCACTCGACCACCTGAGGGTCCAAACCATACAGTAAGTTGCTATCATCAGAGTGAAATGAAAAGGAACCTCCATTTATCTCTGCTCAACAAAGTGCACTGCTTAAAGGACAAATCCAGCGCAAAATGAACCTAGGGGTTAATAACACATGATTACCGAGTCGACCGTTCTCTGGGATATGTTTTCATGCTTATCGAATGTGACCAGTTTCATCGCAAACCGCTAATTAGCTTATAACGCTAGTCGTCGGGGCAGAGGGTAAAGTAAAAAGAAATCAATATTTCTATACCACTAACAAGGCTCAAAATAGCACCACACTTCCACGGTAGCATAATGAGGGTCCCTACATGTAAACGCCGTGCTTGAGCTATGTCACTGGTTACTGGTTGCACGGCGTTCGTCGTACCGCATGTATACATGAACGGTACTGTATTTCTAAACCGTCTTTTTAATAAACTGTCTGTACACTTACAAAGTTCTCAATGCTTGGGTTTACATGTAGGGACCCTCATTATGCTACCGTGGAAGTGTGGTGCTATTTTGAGCCTTGTTAGTGGTGTAGAAATAGCGATTTCTTTTTACTTTACCCTCTGCCCCGACGACTACCGCTATAAGCTAATTAGTGGTTTGCGATTAAACTGGTCACATTCGATAAGCATGAAAACATATCCCAGAGAACGGTCGACTCGGTACACATATGTAGTTAACCCCTAGGTTCATTTTGCGCCGGATTTGTCCTTTAACATTTTACCCATATAAATTCATGTGTACTTGTGTATTAACCTGTTGCCTATACATTCAAATGAATGTGGACGAATGCAGAAACAAAACACAAAGGACTCACTTGAGAACAAAAGACATCTGCTACACTGTCTTTCTGCTGTAACCCTTGGCAACCTCATTTGCTCTGACTTTTACTGTATGTACGCAGATGCTCTGCTGACCCCCTAATGTTTTTGTTGTAATGATAAGTGCTTTGTGTAAGGGTAACTGTACATCTATTAACTCATGTAGTATTCTGAAGACTTGTTCTCTTGGCCTCTAATTAGCAGGGAAGCAATCCTTCTAGTCACTGGGTTCAAGCAAATGTTCTGAGGTTGATTTAATACTCAATCAATAATAACAGTGAAATCATGTAAAACAACTGTTAATGAAGTTGAAGCAATCACATGGCTGTTATATCTTATATCATATGCACAGTCATCAGTCACTTGTGTCCTGAAATTCCCAGGCAGCGAGAGGAAGGGAAAACGTGAGAATAGTTGTGCATAAGACTGAGGTTAGCTATGCTGGAGGGGACGCTGATATGAAGTGTCTGGCCTATTGTTGGGCCCCAGCATGAAAGGTCATGGAGCTAGCATGTGACACAGAGGTGATACAATCCGAATGGACTTGTGGCCATCCAGGGGGAAAGCAGTCCTCTCCCTTCTGCTGAGCTCCCTGCCCCCGCATGCCCCTTTTCTCTGGAGAAAGCAAGCTAATAGGCAGCTAAATTGAAGCAGGCCAGAGCCATTAGATGCTCAGCGGTGAAGCCTGAGGAATGGCTCTAGCTCAAGGCCCTAATTGAGACGGAGAGAGTTTGGGTCAGTGATCAAGCTGGGGGCATGCAGCGTCGCTCTAGAATGAGATTTCCGTCTTGTGGACTCTGTCTTTTGTGCCGAGGTGAAGGCAAACAGGAATACACGCTTTGTCCAATGAAGTGAACAGTTGAAAAGTGGTACACTGCACATACAGTAGCGTGAAACTTCTAGTGCTTTCACTGCAAAAACTTTGATTGTGCGATGAACACAGGGAGAATAAATCTTGCTGATAAAATATGAGCAGTTTTAAAAGAAACGAAATGCTTTCGAAATGAATTATTCTGCTATTTAGTATTTCCTTAAGTGGAAGACTTGGGTTGAAATGCATCTATGAATTCCAGTCCCTAGTGCAGTTGAGATCAGATAACATTTATCTCTGGGAGATGATTCCTCTCCCACTCTTCCTTTCCATATTGGATATTTGAGATGGCAGCGCTGAAGAAATATCCGTAAACCAGCACCCGCCATCTCATTTATTAGAGGCTTTATTATGGCAGGCAGCAGCATTGAAGAGGGCTTTCCAATTTGTATTCAGTGCGCAGATTAAAGTCTTCATTCTACATAATGCACCGTTCACTCACTCCCATTCTGGAACACTGGCGATCTGAAAGATTTCAAATTGTTCTATGCTTACGTGCTCTCTTAGCGAAATGAAACAATCTGGCCGCTCGTGTACTTGTATGTGATGAACTGACTGATTTGTAGGCTAGGGAAATGCTGCATCTCTCCAAGGATTCACACCTCAGTGCTCCTATTTCATAGACTATATAATGAGATTAGGTGATATCACTAATCTTTTAAGCTAATAAGCAGTTTTCCAAATGTGAAAAGGTTTGTGCTTCCTCGTCTTGGCCATGACAGTTTTTCCTTGTCAGTAGTTGATTTTTTTTTGTTTTTATTGTGTGCTTCCATCTTTTAAAAGTTACTTAAAAACTGAGTAGTGTTTACTGTATATTACATTCACATCCTGTTGCAAAGTCCAACTCGTTAGTGCTCCCACTCTCTATTCATGGATAGCGAAAGGCTGTGGATGTTGCACAACTTTCTAGAAGTTGTGTTGGTTGTGCTTCAGTGATTAGATCTGATAGTTATGAGTTTTTATTACCTCAGACTGCCAACATCGATGGCTTCGCTGCTGTGTTTACTGCCTGTGTTGACACATTTCCACAATTTGTGGCACCAAGAGGGAAATATCAGACTCTCAAAAACTCCAATTCCTACTTGTAATTACCACTAGAACAGTATATCCTAGATAGCAACTCATAATCACAGTAAATCTGAGATGACGCAGCATTAGTCACATTTATGTACCAGTTATGCATACCTGACCTGCATTTATGCTTATGATTGCCTCCTTATGATTTAACAAATCTTAACAAGGCTCAGTATTTTTTCATGCCACAGCACTGTTTCTGATTCTGCTCTAGTTACTGTTCATACACCGTTTCAGATGACATGCCCCTCTTTGCCTTCTTTGGCTCACGTCAATGTATTTCTTTGTAGGTATGACAGTTACGGGCGTCTGACTAACGTCACTTACCCCACGGGCCGTGTGAGCAGCTACCGCACAGACAGCGACAGCTCAGTCCGCATCCAGACAGAGGGCTCCAACAAAGAGGATATTACCATCACCACCAACCTGTCAGCTTCTGGCACCTTCTACACACTCATGCAGGGTACGTGTCTGATTTCTTTTTTTTTTTTTTTTTTTTTTAAAGGTATTTTGTGCCAATGGAAGCCAAAAGCTTTGCTTTAAACAACTAAACTGGTTGTTTCTGGTAGGGCTGTTCGATTATGGAAAGAATCATAATCACGATTGTTCTGGGCAATATCGAAATCACGATTATTTTACACGATTGCCCGTTGACTTTTGGAAAGATGTTTAATTTATTGAATTAAATAAACAACAACTGTAAAACAGTTAAACAAATCAACAGTGAAAATACCTTGAACTGTGACATTTTTTTTGTTTTTTGTTTTAATTTTAATTTTTTTTCATTCAGAAGACAAAATAAGAGTTTACTTGCAAAACCAAGGTACTGTAAATATCATAAAGAGGATCTTCCTGCATTAACCATATCAGAATCTCTACTTTATGGGGTAAAGAGGTTTGTGTGTCCTTCTGATTCTGGAAGCTGTGTTTAAGAGGCCCCCAGGTCCTTGTAGGATGTCCAAGACTATCTAGTGTCAGACAGCAGACAGTAAGCGATACAGAGATCTCTGTGGACTGTCACTTTGGGGTGTGCCCTCATTGAGCTAGTGATGCCCGGGATGGGAGCTTGCAGGCAAGCACCTTCTTGCGAGCCCTGGCTAGTTCTAACCTGACACGCCACATGGTCTGTTAAAGATGCCGTAGGTAGGATTGCAAAGATCCAGGACTTAGCCAAAAAATTTGGAACATCGACAACTTCTCAATCCCTTCCCCCTTTCCGCTAAAGCCCAAAACGTTCTCCTCAGCCCCTCCCCCCCACAAGGGAGAATGAATGCGTGTGCCTGAGCAGTGATTGACATGCAGTTGGACACTATCTGCCGTGTGCTGAATGTCTGCTCCGGAGGGGCTGCGGACCGCCGGAGCTGGGACGTAGTTGGAACGCAGCTGTTCCGCAGTGAGTGGAAATACACACATTGACTTTAATGGAAACCTAACGACTCCGCCACCGTTCCGCAGCCGTTCCGCATCCAGTGAAAATTGGGGGTTAGGCTTACCTACTGCACCTTTAACACAGAACCATCTGAGAAACCATTGTTGGATACTGTTTGGAAAAGAGCAGGCACTTTCAAAAGCTACCTCGTCCGCCATTGTTGTTTTGAATGAACAGTCACGGCCGTCACACACACCTAAACCCCGGCCGTAGCTGCCAGTCGCTCCTCACCGGACGCCGATTGGTTCTTGATTACTTGAAGCCTGACAAGATGGATTTTCGTGTGATAAGTGATCTCGTGATATCGCGATATTCCAGCTGCTGGGCAAAGTAAACTGGGTTCATCCTGAAGGAGTAATGTGGGCGGTTTTAACTGAGAATACTCAGAAGGTAGTTCCAATGAAAACTGTTGAAAGTGAAGTCTGTGGAGTATCTAGAATAACCAGGGAATTGTTTCTGAACAGATTTAATTTTTGTTTCTCAAATTTCGATTTCCAGTTTTTTGAGCAGCACAAACAAAATTCCATTCACTTCTCAGTCAGACGTTGCACATACAGACATCTAAAAAAAAGTAATACATAATTACAAGTTTTGTGATTTGGGTGAGCTGGCCTTTAAACGAAGATGTAATGTCTGACTACTTCAGTTACGGAGCTTACTCACAGTAGTATTCATTGCCCCTCTGTTGTTTTAATAAAATGCAAGACCCATTTACCATAATGGAAACATATATTGACTTTCTGCCATGAATCACAATTCATAAAGCACAATGCTGTTGGCCCATACAAGATCCCTCAGGTTTAGCACATTTTGTGAAAGAGATGGAGGCAGAGGGCGGACTGATGTTGTGTCTTAGTCCACCAGATTTGTCTCACACATTTAGGCATTCGGATATCCCGTTTTGTACCTGACAAATTGCTTCATTGATTACCCAATAATAGCTTTGAACTTCCCCACCTTCATTTTTCAAAAGACAGCCCCACACACACCCTTTCCACCTCTAACATTCGATTCAGATGTGAGCGTGTCCTCCATCCTCTGGCCCTCCCGACTCACTGCAAAGCTGTGTCTGAAACAGAAGATGACAATCTCTGGTTTCTCGCCATTGCTCAACGGACTGGTCACCTCCGCACTGTGACCTTGTCTTAGACATCTGCTAGTGAGAAAAAAGGCGCCAGGAACTCTGCTGTTAATTAATTCACAAATGTCTGCTTTGTAAGCTTGCAACTGGGTGATCACATAACACATGAATGCACTGCCTTTGAGATTACTTTCTGGTCATCTGGTTGTGTTTCTGCCCTCTTATGGGCGTTAACACACGGCAGTGTTGTTAAGAATGTTGTAAAGCAGGAAATTAAAACTAATTTTATTATTTAATTGTATTAACTCTCATAGTTAATAGGCACATAGTATTTTTATTCTTCGACAAAGACATCATAACTGAAAATAGTGAGCCTGATGGTCTGGTGTACTTTATTCTTTGCGGACAAATTCTTATCAAAAGTGCAACTGAAATTGTATTTCATATTTCGAAATTTTCGACTAATAAAATAGATCCAACATCTCTTCAAATAAATGAACTAAGAAGAAGTAGTTACGTCTGAAGTCAAACAAATGAAATAAAAAATCAATTATGCCTGAGGCCGTTTTTGCAATCAATTGCAATCACGATTCATTTTTTTATCTTAACCGGTTGTAAACATTTATATAAATGTTTTACCGATTCACGTTGCATCGTTGCATCCCTAATTATTTGTTTTGTTTTATGCAGACTACAGCCCTTCTAAATGTCAGTGCACGGCTCACCCCTCCCCTGCTAAACAGTGTGCATGCATTTGCGTGAACTGCCTAATTCAGCAGTATTTCCAGCTTCCTCTAGTCTCAGTGGCCTCCTTTTGGCCGGGTCGGCCCCAGAGGCCTCTGGTCAACCCCTGAAGTGTCTGTATGATTGAGAGAGGTAAGGGCCAGTGCAAGGTCAGCCCTGCCTCCTCTGTCCAATTTCTCTTGTCTCAGCAGCTCATCAACACATCCTGTGGCACTCTGTGCTAAAGGAAAAGCTACAAAACTCCATCGTCTCACAAGATGTTTATTACTGTATAGTGTTTGCTGTGCAAAATAAAAAAATAAAATAATGGTCACAGTCACTTCAACCCTGACAAGTCAGCACGAGGAAATGACAGTGTGTGTTTTGATTTTAGGATAACATTTTTTCTGTTAAATGAAGTCAACTTGTTAATGTAGTGTTTGACAAGCCATTAATTTCCCCCTGTTCTTAATGAGAATAATATTCATCCTGGTCCCTGTCAGTGTACTGACAGGAGGCAAGAAGGAGACACTCTCTGATGGATGTACATGAGATGCTCAGTGGAAACATTAGTCACTGGTCTGGAGCTGGAACACAGGCTGTCGTCACCTAGGGACAGTAACAGACAGGCTCAGATTTATCCCTGTCGTGCATGTGCGTGTGCGTGTGCGTTTTCACCCTGCCTTCTCTGTGGCCACAGGCAAGCTAGCAGCTTTGATAGTTTTCATTCCCCCATATCCTCGAGGCTGCTGCAACAGCTGTAAAACTTTACTTTACTGGCGCTATGAAACCTCTCACTATTGATCTTTGTTGTCACAGACCCAACATTATCGCAGGGGTTCAGTTAAATGCTGTGGCTAAAGGCTTTCTTTTTTGCTTAGCAGCCATTTTAGGTCATTACATTTGTGTCTCAGTGAGATGAATATAAGGCGCTTTCACACCTATAGTTTGGTAGACTGTGATTCGGGGGTGAAATTGCAACATTGTTGCATTGTTCATATTGTTTGGTTTGCGTTCACTTTGTCAAGAGCACCAAACATTGTACACAAATGTCACACGGTCCAAACGGTTGCTGGTCTGTTGGACGGAATATTCGAGTGAAAACTTGCTGACACTTATAATGTCTTGGGTTTTCTAGTTTTTGCTTTAGCGTATCTAATATTTTAGAAGAAGGCGAACAATACAAGCAGCTGACAGACAAGCGAGTGAAGGAGAGCTTGGCCCTAAAGAGCGAGAGATGATGATGTGTTGTCACACAGACGACGAGTGATGCATGGTCATAATAGTTATGGATTCGAAAGTTATGCCTTAAATCATATGAAGTCTGTAAATTGTGTGCAAGGTTGACATTTTAAGGCTACTACTGTACATGAACAGTTGTTTTGGTTCACTTCCTATATTTGGGTCGGATTGCATTCTAACCTGAAGTGAACCTAATGAACTTGGAAGCAAACCGAGACCCCTGTTTTTAAGGGCGCTTTCACACCTGCCTTGTTTTGTTTTTGTTTTTTTGGGGCTTTTCCACCTTTATTTGATAGGACAGCTAGGTGAGAAAGGGAAGAGAGAGAGAGAGGGGGAAGACATGCAGGAAATCGTCACAGGTCGGATTCAAACCCTGGACCTCTGCATCGAGGCATAAACCTCTCAGTATATGTGCGCCTGCTCTACCCACTGAGCCAAACCGGCCACTCACACCTGCCTTGTTAAGTTTGGTTGAAGGGTACTAGAGTTGGTTTTCCCCCTTGGTGCGGTTTGTTTGGGCAGGTGAGAACGCAGCAGTCGCACTCGGGTGCGCACCAAAAGCGGACCAAACAAGCGTACCAAGACCTACTTGATGAGGTGGTCTCGGTACGCTTTCAAACAAACTTTGGAGCGGTTCGTTTGTGGTGAGACCGTGAACCGACCTCAAACCGCACCATCTACTGTATGTGTACTAGGGTTGGGCATCGTTTGGATTTTAACAATTCTGATTCCAATTCTGATTCTTTCTTTCAATTCCAGTTCTTATCGATTCTGATTCTTTGAGGCGTGGAGTTGAAACGGGGCACATGTTTAAATCACAGATACGAGGATCATTTTATTTTTGATTCAATGGTGATTTACAGTTCTACCAGGCTTTGTCAACCTAAAATAAAGCCACACTTTAGAGCACCACTTACGGTGCTCGATCGCTGCAACCGCCTGAAAGTACGGTGGCTGCTACGGAAACCAAAACTTGCGCGTCTTAATATTTGGAACCGATGATCCAATTCGAAACCCCAAATTTTCCAAACTTTTCCAATGAAAAAAACCACTCCATTGTAATTTTTAAAATGATTCCAGGTAGGAACCGGTTCTCGATGCCCAAGTCCACAAGTCTGAGCTAATGTCTCCTGTAGTCAGGTGTGCTTTGCAATCTGCGATGCAGCAGAGCAGCAAACTGTAGCAGCTTGCAGTGTTTCTCTCACAGAAATAGACTGCGGTCAAGATCGCCGTCCGTCACTCGCATTTCCGTGGTCAAATCAGCAGCAGCCGCCGCTAAAGTTAGGGACAGACACCGGCAGAGCTAAGTCTCTGTGACCAGAGCAGACAATGTCTGATTATTTAAATGAAATGAGCTGGTTTGACTATGTCGATGCAAGAAATGTGCACTAGTCCAGAACACAGGACCTTCTTCCTGTATTTACTTTCTTGCTCCCGCCCCCAGACACATCCGACCAATAAGCGAAGTGAACGTTCTTGCGTGGTTTGTAATGACGCATTTTGGTAGGCTTTGATTTTTCCAGGTGTGAAACGAAACCGAACCGAGGGGAAATCACTCCAAGTTTACAAACTCATCAACAGATTTGGACCATGCAAACAAACTACAGGTGTGAAAACACCATAAGTAGACCAGAGTTTGTTGTTTGGTTTCAAATGAGCTTCCACACCACCCCAAACGAACCCGACTACTTGACGAAACGTTTCAGGGTTCGGTTATAACAGACCAAACCGCTCAGGTGTGAAAGTAACCTTAGTCCTCTTACATCAGCTACAAGAAGCTCTGATTGTTTCTCTTCTTCTAATCCTAACCGTAAGCCTTTTGCCCTGTGTCCCCCTCTACATCCTCAGATCAAGTTCGGAACAGCTATTTCATTGGTCTGGATGGCTCGCTGCGTCTAGTGTTGGCCAACGGTATGGAGGTGTCCCTGCACACCGAGCCCCACTCGTTGGCCGGCACAGTCAACCCCACAGTCAGCAAGAGGAACGTAACTCTGGCCATCGACAATGGCCTGAACCTGGTGGAGTGGAGACAGAGGAAGGAGCAAGCTCGTGGCCAGGTCACTGTGTATGGCCGCAGATTAAGGGTAAGTATGGCGGCTTGCTAAGAGTGACTCGTGCTCACACACCCTTAAAAAAGACCGGTTGGGATTGAAACAATTTCTATCTTGCTCAAAATGGCATTGAATTCCAGTTACCTCCTTAGCATGACTCCACTAACTGTGCAATTTAGCCGTGACTGACAGAGACCACTTTGTTGGCACAGCGGGGTCCAAAACGCAGGATCATTTGGAAAAAGTATTTAACCTGGCTCAACCTTTTGCTATTGTGTATCTTGCAGTCTCTGACACAGAGCAGAAGATTATTGGCAATATAATTAAATTCTGAATATCACCTCAGCAGAGTTCATTAAGTGTTTGCTGTGCATTTTTTGGATGGTTCGGACTTTCGGACCAAATACAAGAAGCTCTGGCAGGCTATCCTTGTGTTACAAGGCCGGAGAAGCTCCTTTAAGGAATAGCTCAGTGCTTAGGGCTACATGAGAGAGTGACGGTGAATACGCTCAGAGCAGACAGCTGTCGGCTATCAGAGCAGAGAATACATCAGCAGTTTATTTGTTAAGTGGTAGTAAATGTACAGTGTAGGTTTCCGTTTGTCTCTGAATAAATTCTCCAGAAAGTTCCCGTGTCTTGCTTCTCAACATCACAACAAAACAAAAAGAGGCGCGGCAGTAGGGGAGAGCAGCAGTCAGTTAAAAAACTCAGATACAGAGAGAGGATACGAGAGGATGGGGGAAGCCTGTCAACAAACCAATTAGTTATAAGTATAAGTATCACGTATGTGATGACGGCAGGACGTAGTTTTGTCACGTATAGATCAACTGCAGTGTGAAACCAAAACTTACCAAATCAAATGTATACAATGTAACAAAAACGTGAACCTTGGTCCGGACCTTGGTTCGGACATTCATGTGTGAAAAGGCCCTAACAGAAACAAATCCGCGAAAACTAGACTACCAGACCTCCATCCTCAAAGCAATAAAACACAAAAGAAGACAACAGAAGACAACGGAGAGCAGAGCTGCTTCAGTCTCAGAGACCCGATCGCTGTCTCCCAGCCTTCCTTATATACAGGGGCGGGGCCACACTGACAATCAGGAATCAGGAACACCTGAGATGAACAGAGAGGAAAAAGAGAGCAAGGCAGGGAGCACATAACACCCCCACCCTAAATTAGTGACTATTATTTTTACTTATTTTTTACAAGAGAAAAAAAAAAATATATATATATATATCACCAACATTACAACATGATTACAACAGTGACAAAGCATCAGCTACAAATGTGCTAAATCATAATGTTTGTGTCGCATTTTATTCTAAAAGAAAATGCAAAACCGGTCAGATTTATCAGACATTTACAAGATTTTACATCCTATTCATATATGATTCCGGTCTGGAGTAGCAATAAGATAATCACGGTCACTTAACCTACTAACTCACAAACACAACGCATCTTAAAATGAAAACAACACGCATAGTCCAGCAAAGTCTGGGGCTCAGCTTCACCCAGCCGTTTTTCTTTTAAAGCTCCCATATTATGCTCATTTTCAGGTTCATAATTGTATTTTAAGGTTGTACCAGAATAGGTTTACATGGTTTCATTTTCAAAATTCACCATATTTTTGTTGTACTGCACAGCTCTCTCTCACTACTGCAGATCCTCTTTTCACCTGGTCTCTGTTTTAGCTACAGAGTGAGACCTCTTTTCTTCTTCTTCTTCTTCTGTACTATCTTTGATTGCACTCGCACATGCACAGTAGCTCAGATGTAGATCATGTCAGCTAGCTAGCTCCATAGACAGTAAAAGAAAGGCTGTTTCTCCAACTTCGGTCAGTTACAAGGCAGGATTAGCTGGGAGACTTCTAAATGAGGGCGCACATGGAAGTAGTTCTTTTGTAGATTATGGTGAACTTGTGTGTGTTGTAGCAGTGCTTTGCTATTGAGAATGAGGTAGCATGCTAACGCTACGAGCTAACGGCTGCGGTTAGCCAGCTCGTTTCGGCTTGTGACGTCACAAGCCGTGCCGATTTTGAACAGCTCACCCGGAGACTGAAGGCAGGACACATTCAGAAACCGTATCTCACTCTAAACAGCATGGATGGATTTTTTTCAAAGTTTGTATGCGTGTGGAAGCACCAGAGACACAAAAGAACACCCCAAATCTCAGAAAAAGTGTTTTTTTCATAATATGGGCACTTTAACAGCTTCAACGGGCCACCCACAGAATGAGTGAAAACCATTTGAGAGAAACTTAACCCCAAGGATTCCTGAGCAACGTCTCTTGCTGTAAACGGCATCAAATGAACTCCATCATCCCAGTGTTGTTTTAAACTGCAAGCAGTACGCATTTAACATTGACTTGAGTGAACGTGACCTATTTTAAGCTGCTTTGAGAATCTGAGCCAAGTGCGGTGACTTGAAGTTTGAACCTCGGTCAATTTGAATAACCTTAGGCAACCCAAACAAAGAGAAAAACCTGACCAACGCTTTCATCACAATAGGAGCAGTTATGTTACGTGTGGGTATAGCTTCGGGGAAATGTGTTCTTGCACACATGGTAGTTAACAGAAATGTATTACCTTACTCGCTACGAGGAAGAGGACCAACACAGAAGTCTGTAAAATACTTGTGGTTAAAATTCAGAGAGATAAATGACCGGCTAAATGGCCTCAGCAAGCTAACCTTGCATAGCTGACAGAATTACACACAGAATATAAACAGGTCCCTTTTCATAATGAGATAAACACCCAATGTTTGACCAATAAGCATCTTGAATAACCCACTGGAAATGACTATTAACACAGGGATCACCTATACAAAGGAATGGATCCTGCTTGATTGGCTTGTATTGTTTTATTTAGCTTTGTACGACAGATAAAAAAAACTTTGGTTAAGCTGCCTTCCACATTCTCTGGGAGGCGACACAGCTAATGGGGAGGTGCCACTTTGTCTGTCATTGGCTGCTCATTTAATGGCCCCCGTCGTGCCCTTTGGTAGCGAACGCTTCTAATGTATGTTACAGACAATGGCCCCGGGGGGTGAGATAGGAAATGGGAGCAGCCTAATGGCAAGAACAGAGCTGGAATCATTGAGCGACCTTGAGTGGCATGTCAAGTGATATTACGTGGGTGGCTGGATGAGTGTGTGGCAGAGCACGGCACGGGGGGGGGCTGTCTCAAAACACAGGGATGCATGACAAAAAGAACAAGGGAGGCATTTGTGCTAGGATTAGGGTTGGGTATCGTTAAACATATTCCGATACCAATACCTTGACGTTGATACCGGTTCCTAAGCGATACTTTTTTAGATACCAATTTTGTAAAATCCATTTAAACAACAAAAAATGTACAACATTACACATTATGGCACAAATCCATTTATTTATTTTTCAGCTCCTACTATATGAGCCCTGTCTCTCTGTGTAACGTAGAGTTTTTCCTGCGTGTCTCTACGACGTGTAACGTTAGACAGCCAATCACAAACATGATTAGATAGATTAGATTAGATTAGAAGCATGCTACATTCTTATTGGCTCACTGACGCAGAGGTATTGAAATTTGGTATTGAATGACGAGGCATTTTTCGATACTCGATACTAAGGAGGCAATGCGGTCGGTGTCTAAAAAGTATTGAATTCAGTACCCGGCCCTAGCTAGGAATGAGCGAAGACGACGGAGAAAAAGCGAAAGTGTTTGGGTTGTGACTCTGTCTGTGTCTCTGACTGTATTTGTTACACTGTTGAACTACACGTTGGTGGTGATGGCGTCGTGGATATGTCACGTGTTTTTGGTGTGGGAAACCTGGTTTTGAATCCCACTGCGATACATCAACCAATGTGTCCCTGAGCAAGACAATTGACTCCTAGTTGCTCCAGAGGTGTGTGACCTCTGATATATATATATATATATATATATAACAATTTTAAGTCGCTTTGGATAAAAGCGTCAGCTAAATGACATGTAATGTACACGTGCATGTCTGTGTTGTATTGCACTTTTCATGTCTTGAGGCTAAAAGGGCCATTGATGGTCGTCAGTTTACCCCTTCCACAACGGCACATGCCACTCGAGCTAGCCCCTCCCAGCCACCGACAACGTTGATGATTTATGATGCCGAGGCAAAGTGGCTCTGTTTCTTCCCATAGAAACAAACCCTCCTCTCAGATTGAGTAGTTTGTAAATGTGCAGTAAAGGGAGAACCCTTGTGGCTGCCACTCCACCATAACAAGAATCGTCAACCCCTTCAATGTGGAATTTAAAACCGAGACAAAGCTGATATCTCTGTATTAGCATTTTAGTGTCATCAGAGTGTCTTCCTGTATAATGTGGGGTTCAAAAGAGATACGAGTTGGAAAATGAAAAAGACAGCATTTTTCTTTGATTGCAATTTGATAATAAACATAACTGATGTCATTGAAGAAAAGTAATTGTGAAATGTAGTTGTTGAACACAAGAAGCGATGAAAGACATTTTCCCTTTTCAAACAGATTGATATTGTCATTTGACACACATGACACTGATATTGATTGAGAGGTCAGATGTCGCTGTAATGGTTGTTTTAAGACAGCTTAAAATGTAACATGTTAAGTCTAATGTAATGTAGTAGTCTCTCTTCTGTTTCTACACATTTACTTTGTTTGAGAATTTCCTTTTAGAGGCAATGTCCAATTTAAAATAATTCCCCTTGAGTGGGTTTCCATTCTCATGGGATCTTGGAATCTCTGCTGTGAGAGGTTTTTTCCACCCTGTTGAGTCTTTGGTGAAACAGATCCTGGCACGAAGAACTCTCTCTTTTTCGTATACCTTATTTCCTGTTGGAAGCAATCTCAATACAATCTTTTTGAACGGACAGCAGGCCTGTGCTGCCTGTGCAAGAGTCTGAGACAGTGCTTCCAGTGTTTTGGGGAAATGCTGGAGCGGGAGGGGGTTAGGGTTAGTCTTTGATATCCAGTCACTTATCTTTAAGAACCTAGGTAGTTTTACAAATGACTATCGCAATGTTGTAGTAATTTCACTTTTGTCAGCGCAGTCTGACACTTGTTATGACAGTAAGTTAAAGTAAAAGAGGAGATAACAAATGTGGACCCCCCCCTTGTTCTTATTCCTAGCTCCAAGCCTCACCCCCTGTCACTCTTGGGGCTCAAATTGCATGTGCCACTCCAAACCTTCATGTAATCATGCCCCTCAGGAATCTGGTGCTTTAAGTGTAAAGTAATCCTCTCAATTAGGTACCAGTGACATTAATTGCCTCTTGTGTAATTGTCCCTTCACAGATGAGAGACCTAAGCATGCTTTTCTCAATGTGAGATTGAAAAAGGAAGGCTTTTGCAGCAAGCCCCCTGCGACCGGCTATGTACCATGCGTCTGGAAAGTAGCCAGCAGCAGCTTTCTGAGCTAAAATGTTTTTTAAGCTTTGCCAAGTATTTTACCCAGCCACACAGTGGCACATCTGAAGAGAAACTATGTACCTTAAGAAAAACACATCATAAATATTACTTTCAGTTGCTTTCAGGAGTTGACTGTAGCTTTTAACATTATTGGAAGCCCTGTTCTGATACAAACAGAATCAGGGGGGTTAGTTCTAATAAATACCAGAGACTTCTATGACCACTAGGGCTGGACCCGAATATTCGACTATTCGGATATCATCGTCATCATTTATGCAGCACTATTTCATCCATTTCAGCCGAGAACGGAGAAATGTGGAGTTATAACCAAGCAGTGTGATGTGCAGAGATCTGTGTGGTTATACTGCAGCAGCCTGCTGTGCGCTCTGGTGAGGTGGTGCACTGGCTGGCTGAGTCCTGATCAGAAGTTTTGAATATTTGCTATTGATTCGTATCAAAGCTTCAAAGCCACAGTGGAAATAAGCCCCAGGGCTTTATTGGGTTATCCTGACTTTGTTTTTGTTTTTTAATGTATGGTGCAAAGCTGTATCGTATCTTATAACGAAAGGGTCAAATAAAATCAATCTATCAATCAAAGCACATAAAATGGTATTCGGGACAGCCCTAATGACCACATGATGTTTAAAGTTGTGGTTTGTATGGGCACTTACTCTGACCTGTACCTTCGTTGTGTTTTCTCTTCTTGATTTCATTTATTTTTCCTCTGTAGTTTCTGCCTACGACATGGCTCACTGAGAAAACGTTGTGGTAGGGCTGTTGGTAATGTTTTTTGGCTGCAGCACCGGAGCGGCCTCCTAGATAAACCTGGCAGCGGATTCATCGCTGTGCTGACCTGGACATGGTTTTAAGGATTACACTCTTCAGAGCACCGTCTTTCTGCTCTGATCACAGTGAAGCCAAGGGTCACTGTGTGCAGCCTCATACATTCAAAAGAGCCAAACAATGTGAAGTGTCATTGAAACAATGTTCGGAGTCACACAGGAGAATAATTGATTTTTTTCTCCTCTTTCCCAATTTACGGAAATGGCTAAATAAAACGAGTCATCTGCGCCTAGTAATTGTTCTCAGTAAGCAGTGAAAATGAATTTAATGATCAATGTGGCTCTAATGTTTCGTGCATGAATAGGCATACTCTAACTAAGACTCCACTGACTTTTTTGCAAAAACAAAGAAATATGGTAATTCTTATAATTTCATCACTTTAATGGCTCCTGCAGTCCTGCGATACAGCTCCCCTCTTGTAATTTAAAGCTATGTAAAGAAGAATATAAAATAATCACTTCGTCATTAAAGCTCAGAAGAGCAGTGCACCAATTCCTCTCAATCTTTTCAAACTTCCAAACATGTTTATTCCTTTTTATTTATCTCTCTCTTTGTGGAAGTGCTGTGGTCAAAATGAAATGTTTCTCTCCTATAGGTTCACAACAGGAACTTGCTGTCATTGGACTTTGATCGAATCACCAGGACTGAAAAGGTCTACGACGACCACAGGAAGTTTACGCTACGGATCCACTACGACCACGCCGGCCGGCCCACTCTGTGGGCGCCAAGCAGTCGCCTGAACGGAGTCAATGTCACCTATTCTCCCGGAGGCCACGTAGCAGGTATCCAAAGAGGTACCATGTCTGTACGCATGGAGTATGACCAAAACGGCCGAATCACCTCGCAGATATTTGCTGATGGGAAATCGTGGAGCTACACTTACCTCGAGAAGGTATGAATTGTTGGCGCTGCAACGGTGATTAAATGGTTTAAAGATTTTTCTTAAATTCAACATAAGACGGTAGGGACATGTTGTACAGAAAAATTCTGAAGGTGTATTTGTGTAAGAACCTTGACGGGAGATTTTAGACTGGAGTTAAAAGTTAACTTGTAATACTCCATAAGTGTTTGTGCTGCATTATCAGGCTCCAGCACAGATATCAGCAGAAATGTAATTAAAACCTGTCTGGTGCACCGCAGACGTTATACTTTGTTACCAGAGTCTGACAGCAAAGCTCAACCTGAAATAGCTCTGATGAGAAGAATAGAGTGAAATGTCACCTTCTACTCACTAATTGAAGGAAAGACTGTTTGGGGGAGGAGGTGAAGAGCTGCAGTTGTCCAGCTTAGACGTTTTATGTGAAAATGGCAGACAAACACCTTGTTAATAGCCTGTTGTGACAGCCTTTTAACTGACTTCTAGACATCATTTATCGGTCCAAGAAAGGCGCAAATTGGAATTTTTGGATTTGCCAAAGGAGTCTGTTTGTGAAATCATCTCTTAAAGGTCCCATGACATGACATGGTGCTCTTTGGATGCTTTTATATAGACCTTAGTGGTCCCCTAATACTGTATCTGAAGTCTCTTTTATATAGGCCTTAGTGGTCCCCTAATACTGTATCTGAAGTCTCTTTTATATAGGCCTTAATGGTCCCCTAATACTGTATCTGAAGTCTCTTTTATATAGACCTTAGTGCTCCCCTAATACTGTATCTGAAGTGTCTTTTATATAGACCTTAGTGCTCCCCTAATACTGTATCTGAAGTGTCTTTTATATAGACCTTAGTGGTCCCCTAATACTGTATCTGAAGTCTCTTTTATATAGACCTTAGTGGTCCACTAATACTGTATCTGAAGTCTCTTTTATATAGGCCTAAGTGGTCCCCTAATACTGTATCTGAAGTCTCTTTCCCAAAATTCAGCCTTTGTGCAGAATTACAGCCACTAGATCCAGTCCCACAATGAGCTTTACTTAGTATGTGCCATTTCTGTGTCTGTAGCTATTGAGGAGGAGAGAGGGGGGGCAAGGTGGAGGGTGGGGGTGTGGCCTTGACCAACTGGCCTTAGTGGTCCCCTAATACTGTATCTGAAGTCTCTTTTATATAGGCCTTAGTGATCCCCTAATACTGTATCTGAAGTCTCTTTTATATAGGCCTTAATGGTCCCCTAATACTCTATCTGAAGTCTCTTTTATATAGACCTTAGTGGTCCCCTAATACTGTATCTGAAGTGTCTTTTATATAGACCTTAGTGGTCCCCTAATACTGTATCTGAAGTCTCTTTTATATAGGCCTAAGTGGTCCCCTAATACTGTATCTGAAGTCTCTTTTATATAGGCCTAAGTGGTCCCCTAATACTGTATCTGAAGTCTCTTTTATATAGGTCTAAGTGGTCCCCTAATACTGTATCTGAAGTCTCTTTCCCAAAATTCAGCCTTTGTGCAGAATTACAGCCACTAGATCCAGTCCCACAATGAGCTTTACTTAGTATGTGCCATTTCTGTGTCTGTAGCTATTGAGGAGGAGAGAGGGGGGGCAAGGTGGAGGGTGGGGGTGTGGCCTTGACCAACTGCCACTTTGCTCATTTGAAAGCCATGATGTCTCTCTCTTTCTCATGGGTGGGCCAAATTCTTTGGGCGGGCAAAGCAGAGAAAGGGGAGGTAACCTTTCCCCTTATGACCTCATGGAGCAAGATTCCAGATCGGCCCATCTGAGTTTTCATTTTCTCAAAGGCAGAGCAGGATACCCAGGGCTTGGTTTACACCTATCACCATTTCTAGCCACTGGGGGACCATAGGCAGGCTGGGGGAACGCATATTAATGTTAAAAAACCTCATAAAGTGAAATGTTCATGCCATGGGACCTTTAAGGATGTCAGAAAAATATCAGCAGTTCCACTTTCAGGATGGGAGTTGCATTTGGTCTAAATCAGACTTGCATGCATAATGTGTTTTCGCTATTGACATTTTGCTTGTGCTTTTGTGGTATACCAGCCCAGTGTCTTGTACATTCCCAACCTACACTTAGTGTAGTGTAAGTACAAGGAATAGATTCATAGTAACATTTCTGTTTTTATATTTTATATGATATATCATCTTTATATTCGGAAATGTTTACGTAATTGTAATTACTGGTGCTAGACATAGATGAATGGCTATATTTTAAATCATATTCTATTTTAGTTTGAATCTTGTCTTATTTTGTGATATTGTGTTTATCCAAAAAGCAAATATAATGAATCTTTTACTGTATTTAAATTACTCTAATTGTTTTCTCCTCTCTTTACAGTCCATGGTACTGCTGCTCTACAGCCAGAGGCAGTATATCTTTGAATTTGACAAAAACGACCGACTATCCTCGGTCACCATGCCCAACGTGGCTCGGCAGACCCTAGAGACGTCCCGCTCCATTGGCTACTATAGGAACACCTACCAGCCCCCTGAAGGTAATGCTTCAGTGCTCCAGGACTACAGTGAGGAGGGCCACTTGCTGCAGACCACCTACCTGGGCACAGGCCGCAGGGTCATCTACAAATACGGCAAGCTTGCCAAGCTGCTGGAGATCCTCTATGACACCACGCGCATCGGTTTCTCCTACGATGAAGTGGCAGGCATGCTGAAGACCGTCAACCTGCAGAGTGAGGGCTTTACCTGCACCATTCGCTACCGTCAGATTGGCCCGCTGATTGACAGACAGATTTTCAGATTCAGTGAAGAGGGCATGGTCAACGCCAGATTTGACTACGTCTACGACAACAGTTTCCGCGTCACCAGCATGCAGGCTGTCATCAACGAAACGCCGCTGCCAATCGACTTGTATCGCTACGATGACGTGTCGGGCAAAACGGAGCAGTTTGGCAAATTTGGTGTCATCTATTACGACATAAATCAAATCATCACGACAGCCGTGATGACCCACACCAAACACTTTGACGCTTATGGCCGGGTGAAGGAGGTCCAGTATGAGATCTTTCGCTCGCTCATGTACTGGATGATGGTGCAGTATGACAACATGGGACGAGTGGTGGCCAAGGAGCTAAAGGTTGGGCCTTACGCCAACACCACCCGCTATACATACGAGTACGACGCCGACGGTCAACTCCAGGTGGTCTCCATCAACGACAAGCCTCTGTGGAGGTACAGCTACGACCTGAACGGTAACTTGCACCTCCTCAGCCCTGGAAACAGCGCGCGCCTCACGCCACTCCGCTATGATATCAGAGACCGCATCACCCGCTTGGGAGATGCCCAGTACAGAATGGATGAGGACGGTTTCCTCAAGCAGCGAGGGAACGACTACTTTGAGTACAACTCGGCGGGCCTGCTGGTTAAGGTGTACAACAGAGTTAGCGGTTGGAACATCAAATATCGTTATGACGGCCTGGGCAGGAGGGTGTCCAGCAGAAGCAGCACAGGCCATCACCTGCAGTTCTTCTATGCTGACTTATCCAGCCCCACTCGGGTCACCCACATGTACAATCACTCCAGCTCTGAGATCGCGTCACTGTACTATGACTTACAGGGACACTTGTTCGCCATGGAGCTAAGCAGCGGGGATGAGTTTTACGTGGCCTGCGATAACATAGGCACCCCTCTGGCTGTGTTCAGTGGCTCCGGCCTCATGATCAAGCAGGTGCTCCATACGGCATTCGGAGAGGTTTACCTTGACACCAACCCCAGCTTCCAGCTCGTCATCGGCTACCAAGGAGGCCTGTACGAGCCTCTCAGTAGACTGGTCCACATGGGAAGACGGGACTACGATGTCCTCGCCGGCCGCTGGACAACGCCTAACCATGATGTCTGGAAACGTCTCAACAGCAACCACATTGTGCCGTTCAACTTGTACATGTTCAAGAATAACAATCCTCTCAGCAACAACGAGGAGATAAAGTGCTACATGACCGGTAAGTTCACTTATGTTTTGCAGAGATGAGTTTTTTTTTTAATGAAAACTCCACAAATATCCCCCTAACCCTGCTTAACAGAGGATTGGATTCCAGTGGTAGCCCAGAGTCATGGCAGAAAAGTTAACTTGTTATAAAGTTTCCAAAAAATCCATAGAAACTTCTAAATCCACAGCTGTCATCCTCTGCAAGTTATTGCTTGCAGTTTAACAAACAATACTTATTTCAGTTTTATTTGTCCAATTTGGTCTAATTTTATTCTAAACAACAAGCCCCAAATGAAAGAACAGACCGTGCCAAAATTAAATTGAAAAGCAGTGTGTTAGAGAGGATTTTAAGAGCTTCCTCACAGGGACACTAAGGATGTTTTTCTGCTCTGGCGTGCATGTTTGTGTGCATGCACGCGTGTGTTTGTGCGTACGTACGTATTTGTGCGTGCGCCCAGTGGGTATCGTTTTGAAAGTGCTCAAAGGGAACCATGCTGTATGGCAAAGCCTCCTCTGTTGTTGAACACTCTGGTCCCTTCCCAGAAATAGCACATCATTTTGGGAAGCTTTGTGGTAAGGAGGAGGTAAAATGGCAGTGAAAGCACCCCAGTGGAGAAGGCGAGCACAATGGATCCATACAAACCTTAGCCAGGGCCGGTTGTATCAATGTCTCTTTGGCTGGAAGGAAAACAACATTGTTAAGGATACTCAGTACTCTGTGGTTATAACAATCGGCCTAAGCCAGGATCTCATTCACAAATGGGAGATTTAATTCTCTATGTTCATTCTGCATTGTATTTACTTGATAATTTGTGTGGTGGCTATCAAATAATTCATTGTATACCATTTATCCTTTAATTTACAATACTGAGAGGAAAAACAGTCACTTTTTGTCCAGGTGGAAACTAGGCCTCTACTTCTTTCTGTGTAACAAAGCCATTTAGCCACCGACAAACAGAAAGGCGTTCAGCTTCACAGTCCACCATTAGGGGCTGACTGGCATTTGAATGCTAAGCAGTCTGTTAGATATACTGTAGTGGGTCTGCCTCAAGTGTGATTGATGGCACTGACATTTCCATTCCTTTGACTAAATTATCAGGCTCCTTTCATTGTCCTCAAACAAATTCTTATTTAAAAAAAGCTTTGTCAGGTGCCACAATGTGGAAGTGCCAATCTGTGACAAACTTGCCCCCCCCCCAAGTGTCACAGCGATGATTCCGCTGTCCATAACAAACACATTGAAAGGGCCAAGAAACAAATGCCTCAGATTTAACAGGCTTTGCTTCCAGTCATGTCTGTAGCCTTCTCCGTGATATTCAGAATTAATGACAACTTATCACAGGAGATGGCAGCAGCACCTATAACCGCAGCGCTGGTGGCTGCTATTAGGTGAACCACATTATCGTGATTGCATGGATTTGAATCCCAGACACGTCACTTTCCTCAGCATGTCATTAGAAAAAAAAAAAAAGTATTGTCGTAGAACCCGCTGAGCCTTCAAAATATCTTGTGTTCAAGTCTGAGCTGCTTTGAAATTACAGTATATAATTATCAGCACAGCAGACACTCTCAGATGCCACTTGGCTTTTCTGGGATCCAGCTGTGTGTCATTAGTGTGGCACCTGCAGGAGTGGACATGAATCATTGTCACCATCTTGAGTGTTTATTATAGCCTGTCCACTTTCACAAACAAATCAAGTGCTCAGACCGAGTGATGAGTATTTCAAGGAGCCAGCCACTTGACCGCAGAACGGCAACTGTTAAAATTGAACAAATCAATTCCTAGCGTTTTTTTTTTTTTAAATTTTTTTTTTATGGTTTCTCTGGAGCCAGAAATGACATGTCTATTGAGATGACAGCATGCGTGAATGAGTTAACACTTACAAATAGTTAAGTTATAGTTAATTAAACTTTAGTTCATATTTTTTTTTAACTGTTAACAAACAATGAAACGATAATTAATAATTATATTATTATAAGTATTTGTTAATGATTGTAAATCATTAAGAAACCGATTGTAGTAGCCGGGTTAGCTCAGGTGGTAGAGCAGGCGCACATATATAGAGGTTTACTCCTCGACGCAGCGGCCGTGGGTTCGACCCTTTGCTGTATGTCATTCCGCCCTCTCTCTCTCTCCCCCCTTTCATGTCTTCATCTGTCCTGTGAAATTAAAGGCCTAAAATGCCCCAAAAAATAATCTTAAAAAAAAAAAAAAAACATTCGTAAACCGTCAATAAACATAATTTGGATGGCTATTATAAAGTTGCAACTGATGATTATAATACCCTGTTAATGGTTAATTAGTCTGCCAGATCCTCCTCCACAGCGCTGCGGAGGAGGGTCTGGCTAGTCCACATAGCATTCCGGGATGCACTTTATTTTTTGTTGCAAGGTGGTAGGGGAAGACAACGAAGGCAACGAGTACTAGCCATTCAGGGATAAGTTCCCTAATGAATATTCATGAGTCTTCCCCTACCTCCCTGCAAAAAAGAAATTTCGCGGATAGGAGAGAAACGTGCTCTGGTTTATTGCCATTTCTTTAAACCAATCACAATCGTCTTGGGAGGTGCTAAGCGCCGGGCGGAGCCACGGTGCCTCTGCAAAATAGCCTCGGGAAGGAACTTGTTTTGGTGGAACAACAAAAGGTTGTTTTAGTCGCGCAAGAGAAAACTCAGATTGGACAGATAGTCTAGCTAGCTGTCTGGTTTTACCCTGCAGAGATCTGAGGAGCAGTTAACCATAGTCCTCAGAAATCCACCGGAGTTTAGAACGCCAACACAAAGAAAGCGGAAGGTGACGGACATCCGGCCAAAAAGAGTGACATCCGGTGGAATTTCCGGCGACAACGGAGCAATCCCGGAAGTGGAACGTCGTGGATATAGACTAATGGTTAATAAATAATCTGTAAAACATCTATAAACATTATTTAGATAGATATTATCACTGCACAATTATCTCTTTTATAGACCAGCAAAAAAGATTTGATGGGGCCCAATTCATGTTACTTGATGCTTTATAAACCACTTATTGATCATTAACTAGTTGCATTTTTATAAAAGCCATAATATAGTAATATAGTAAACATTATAAGTCATCATGTATTGTTTGGTAAACAATAGAATAACTATTAACTAAAGTTTAATTAAATATCAATTTACCCTTTATTAATGATGGGTATTATAAAGTGTTACCGTAAATCACTATTTCACTGTTTTGATCCCTCCCCTGCAGATGTGAACAGCTGGTTGGTGACCTTCGGCTTCCAGCTGTACAACGTCATCCCTGGCTATCGCAAACCCAGTACCGAGGCCATGGAGCCATCCTACGAGTTAGTCCGCACCCAGATCAAGACGCAGGAGTGGGATAGCACTAAGGTAAACCTGTCACTCTCGCCTATCCATCCCCCATTCACCTCAACACCAATCACCTTCTTCAACTCTGCTCAACCTCCTTTTCCAGCATCATTAGCAAATAGACATGCTCTGCATAGCCACAGTCCCAGAGGAGCTGCCAGCTATCAGGCCAAAACACAGCCCAGTGAGCCGGGTCCCTGCCCCGAGTCCTCATCCTGGGGAATAGGGTCAGGCTAAACATCTCTTGTAATTGTCCTGCCATTAGGGAAATGCACTCTCCATTCCCTCCACCACCGGCCATTGATTTCATCTCAGTCTTACGCCGTTAGCCAAGGTCTGAGAAGTAGTAGACATGCTCTAATTCCCGCGTTTATCAGCCCTTTTAAGTTGCCTCCAACTCCGCTGAATTATTAAAGAGGCCACTGTTGTCTGGGGTTTGGTTACAGCCAGACAAGTGAATGCCACCCATCAGGAGGCCAGAATCATGTTGAGTGACACTCTGGCTGCAGTGGATTTTTTTAAAAATATATATAACCGAAAAGCTGCTGGGATGATACAATACAGAGTTATCTAAATCTGTGACTTCTGATCTGGCCAACCAACCATAATAAACAGGCACACCAACCGGGCATAAAAAACAGAGAATACAGTGCTGTAATACTATCTACTATTGAATGTAAAGCATTTAAAAGAAAACATAAAAAACCCAAAACATGTACGGTATGTTTTCCATTTAATAGCCTCAACAATTTCATTTTTGCTGAGTGTGACTTTAAAAATAAATACATCCAGTGGCCAGGTTGGCTCAGTAGGTATAGCAGGCGCACCGCACATATACTTGAAGGTTTATGCCTCGACGCAGAGGTCCAGGGTTCGAATCCAACCTGTGACGATTTCCTGCATGTCTTCCCCCCCCTCTCTCTCGCCCCTTTCTCACCTAGCTGTCCTGTCAAGAAAAGGCCAAAAAAATAAAATACATCCAATTTTAGTGTCAGTATAACCTGCATTATTTTGTATTCATTACTATTTTTTTCCAAGTGTGTGTCTACAAAAATAGTGTGTGAATACATGCACTAATGTGCTTTATATGCATTTAAAGTCATGAAAGGAATCTCAGTGTTGCTCTAGCATACCATGGTCAATGACACATGAAATGAAACACTGGTATTTTACAGGTCATACATGAAGTGTAAAACCATAACAGTAGGAATCCCAGTTATGTCTACATCTAGCATAGTCCACTTATGGAGAGTTACTGTCAAAGCCTTCTGGGGCTGACTCTTGCTTGCTGCTCGTGCCTGACACTCCACTGAGAATCTCTGAACTCACCCAAGGTATCAATCTACAAAGGAGCTGCAACAGATGGAATATGTACAGTGGTGTGCATACATTTGCACACCCATGCTGAAGTTGACAAAAAAGAGGAATAAAAATCCAACCTTTAAGGACACCAATTTTCTTTGTGAATGAATAATGTATCGTAAATAAATAAATGTTCTTCCTTAAAATACAGGGGGCATAAGTAAGTACACCCCTATGTTATGAGGCAGGCAGATTTCTATTTTTAAAGGCCAGTTATTTCATGGATCCAGGATACTATGCATCCTGATAAAGTTCCCTTGGCTTTTGGAATTAAAATAGCCCCACATCATCACATACCCTTCACCATACCTAGAGATTGGCATGGGGTACTTTCCATAAGATCATCTCTCAATGCAAATCAAACCAGCTATTGGGCTAACTGAAATCAAACCATAACAAACTATAAGTTAAACCCATGATAGACTGGAATATCTCTAAAAAATCATGTAACTGATGCTTTAAATAGCAACGTTAGCCTAGTTTTTAAGGTTTTACTCTTGTTGGTGAGGGAGCTCTTCCTTCAGCACAACTCTGGAGTACATACTGTAAATAATATGTATGGAAAATATTGAGATAATTAGTCCACGTCTGTGCATGAGCCGAGGCATGATATTCTTATCTAGAATTCCTGCTTCAAAAACGGTGCTCTGAGCTGGTAAATGGTATGTTGATCCTCACTGCAGATGGCCAGACCAACGTCATTAAATGAAGGGTTCTTTGAAGCGTGAATATAGCTTTAAAACTACACGTTGTATGGATCCTGTACACTTGGCATTTTATTTTATGTCATACAGGAGCACGCCTGCCTTTCTATCTCTTTTCATTTAAGCCCCTATTTCGCCGTGCTGCTGAATCCGCACACAGATTGAAAAATGCCGTGAGGGGCCAGACAGATGAGGTTTGTGCTGCACTAGGCTTGATCTCTCATTCTGGGTTGTGCTGGAGGCTGATTGCACCCCATACTATGTGAATGATGCCTCTCTGGGAGTGTCCCAGGAAGCTGTTTTAGTAAAGTGGAGGACATTGCCCCCCCCGGGACAGCTGACCAGGTCACACTGTTGGCACGGTGAACAAACATGGAGTGGCATGGCGTGAAGTGTCCCCACAGGCCATCTCTCCCGAGGGACCCAACAGCAAAGCTGTCCCCCTCATATGTTTCCTCTTCATGCAATATCTGATGCGGTGTCACGTCAAAGAGCGGGCAGATATGGCGGTCACTGCCTGCTCCACACTCCTCAGCCCCACCCAATCCCCCAGCCTGTAGCTGCCCTCTAACAGAGAGACAGAATTAGAAACTGTCAGGAGGACTTTGGATGTGAGTGGTTGACTCCTCGGGACGCTCACAGCCTCTTATCTTGGGCGATGGCAGGAAGGTACAGTGTTTGAGAGCCTTTTTGTTGCTGCTCAGATGTGTTGAGGCAACTGTCTTGCTGTGTGTTGGCCAGATTCCATTTCATATGACTCTCCTCATTTTAACGTCTCTCTTTCTTCCCGAGGAGTGTCTCTTGTCAAATAGTATTAGGACAAAGTATTAATTTTGGCTCAAGGGAATGTGGTATCTATACAAAGCTTTGATCCCTTAAGGAATTATATATATATATATATATATATATATATATATATATATATATATATATATATATATATATATATACACACAAGTTACCAACCGATTCCTGTTTCATATTTGGCACAGCATGGCTGTCAGAAGACTGTAATTTCACCCTTTTTCGAAATATCATGCCTGTCACAAATGATCAGAGAGATTTTCATTTGCTGACAAACACCTCTGCCTCTACCTTGACTATGTGTGCTAGATTCACAGCTTCAAAGCATCATGGATTTGATAATGGATGTGAGGCAATTGCATCATTATTTATATACAGTACATAATGTACTAAAGATGTTTAATCAATTTTCTTTACCACCGGTAAGCTTTTATTGTTACACCTTCCAATGTATTGTTGAATGAATTTGATGACACCATTGGCGTTCTAACTCCAGACTAAGGCAAAAGACCTCCACGAAATAATGTTCGGTTAAACTTTGACAAACTAGTTCTTAAGAAACTTTTTAGCATTGGATGCTTATAGACTTTTGGTTTTGTTTTATTGTTTTCCTGTAGGTTTTACAGCGTATGTTAGACTCAGATCATCTTTTTTTTGTTGTTGATCACATTCATTACACAATTAAAACATTCCACAAATGGTGTCAAATCATCCTCATTCAGTCATACACGTTAACATAAAAAAGAATGGCCTATACTATATGTAGTAGGGTCGGGTGTCACGATTTTAAATCAAAATGAGACTTCAATATCAAAAGCAGGATTGGGTAATGCGTAGCTTACCGGCTCCTTAGCATGCAGCTAAAGACACAGGGTAACGTTAGCTTAGCGGTAGCCTGCTAAAATCTTCCTGCTTCCCTGAAGTCACCGGTTCCTCTTGAGTTATGTAAACAAACAATGGTAAAGCATGTGGCTCCGACTGGACTCCATGGTGTCTTCAGGAACATCTCGTTAAAGTAATGGTGCATTCAATTGCCCTTTGTTAATTTACAGAAACTCAAACTTGTTGTACCCTTCTGCTATGAAGTGGCTCTTATTGTGGCATTGCCGACACTGTTGGGGAAAAAAATCGAAAGTCAAATTGAATCGTGGGTTGTAGAATCGTGACCCTCTAAAATGTAGTCATACCGTAGCTTCGAATTTGAAATGTTTGAAGGGTAAATGACGCGGTATAAATCTTAGTTTTGAAAAAACGTGCGCATCTGAAAGCTGACAGTGACTCTTCCGCATGCAGTCTAGGATTAAGGTTAAGCCAAGGTGTGAGGTAATCAGAGGTTTGGGTAAATGAATGTCTTCAAGAAAACGATTGAGTGATATTGTGTAAATCCATTTCTTGCTCAGAGAGCAAACTATATAAAACTATATAACAAAATACTGTATATATTTAACTGTTCATGTAGATGCTGCGGGGGCAGTGTGACTAAACAGCATTGTCTTTGTTTTGCAGTCTTTGCTGGGTGTTCAGTGTGAAGTTCAGAGGCAGCTGAAGGCCTTTGTGAAGCTGGAGCGCTTTGGCCAAATCTACAGAGCCAAAAGTGCCGGATGTCCTCAGACCGAGGACAAGAAGATCTTTGCTTCCGGCGGCTCCATCTTCGGCAAGGGGGTGAAATTTGCTATCCGAGACGGTCGCATCAGCACCGACATCATCAGCTTAGCCAATGAGGACGGTCGGCGCATGGCTGCGGTGCTGAACGACGCGTTCTACCTTGAAGCCCTCCACTTCACGATCGCTGGAATGGACACCCACTACTTTGTCAAATTGGGCTCAGTGGAGGGAGACCTGTCGCTCATTGGCATGACGGTGGGCCGGCGCACGCTAGAGACTGGCGTTAATGTGACGGTGTCTCAGGTTAACACTGTTCTCAATGGCAGGACTAGGCGCATTACTGACATCCAGCTCCAATTCGGCGCGCTGTGTTTAAATACGCGTTACGGCAGCAGTGTGGATGAGGAGAAAGCTCGTGTGTTGGAGCTGGCCCGGCAGAGATCTGTCGCCCAGGCTTGGGCCCGGGAGCGCCAGAGACTGAGGGACGGAGAGGAGGGCTCACGAAGCTGGACTGAAGGAGAGAAGCAGCAGCTGCTGGGCTCAGGTAAGGTGCAGGGCTACGAGGGATACTACGTGGTTTCAGTGGACCAGTACCCTGAGCTGGCAGACAGTGTCAACAACATTCATTTCATGAGACAGAGCGAAATGGGCCGCAGGTGACATGAACACGAGGCTCTGGAGTGACAGACTCACATGTAGGACATGGGACTTCTTGCCAAAGACAGTTGTGTACATGACCACTTTTTCTTTGACTGTGCTCAACTTGGTTTTTAATATACTGTAAAAATAGAAAAAGAAAAAAAAAACATGGTTGCACTGTATTAATTGACGATTGCCCTTCTCCTTTTGAAGATTCTTTAACAGTCTTTGCCCTCCAAGTGCGGCTGCTAGAGGATGAAAATTTGCGATGTCTGCGACTTATTTTTGTGACTCCATTTCCTCTTTCCTGTTGATGATTCTGTTCAAAGAAATCCAAGAGGAGTATTGGTAATGCATTATGTTCACTGGCTCACTAAGCTGCCAGACTTGCAGATTGTTATTCACAAGCTTGCTCCATTCTGCCTTTTTCTGCGCCTCAGCCAAGGAGATTCCTTCTCTTTTAATCACTTCTTTTTTTATACTTGAAACCCTCATAGCCCCTGAGTCATCCATAAATAATGAGAGAGATTTCTGTTGGTGGTAGAGACCTTCATCAAAACCCCAGCTGAACTTGTCAAAGCACCTTCATTTGTGTGATGTCTTGTGATTTTTTTTTTAAGAAGGGGATTGATGCTCATCTGTGGTTTTAGCCTGGAAGGGTGCACTGAAGTGCACCCTGACTGTGCATGTTGACGGCCTTCTTTATGAACTACAAAATTAGCAAAACTGCTTAATCAAGCTTAAGTTGTATGGTTAAGCCAACAACAGGGGTATGTGGTCACTTTTATTTTTTATTTTGTGTGCATTTTATTTTTTAACTGGAATTTATTTTCCAAGGAAAAAAAAAAAGAAAAGGAAAACATTGAATTGTTATCTGCTCCCTTTTATTTCACTGTGGTCAAACAACTCGATTATGAAAATAGTGAAGAGCCAATCCTGTAAGAAAATACTGTGGAATTAATGTCTGTATTAAACAAAAGGTATTTTACAGGAATGGTTTGGAATTACATTTTAGTTTTGTTTTATAAATAGCTATATGAATTAACAGTAAAACAAATGTGAATTTAAAAGAAATGTGAACTATTGTCCCTTTTATTGTTAATTGTTGTACTTGAACAATACTTAAGGGTGTTTCAACACATGGAATAAACTATGAAAGGTGATTTAGTTAAATCAATTACTGTGTTTTTCATTAGACCGACTACATTTTACGGATCTCAACTGCAGATGAAAGCCTGTGTTTGTTATCAATGAGGTTAAGTCAGTATTCCTCACCACAATGTCCAATCACTGCAGCTTGGGATGAGAATATTTTTCAAAAGTGAGAGTACAAAGATGGTTATAAAACCCAATCTCATCAGTGATATAAACAGCATTAACATATTGGCTGCAGAGATAGATAGGCTCTGCATTATGTTGTGGGTGAGATGAAAGATACAAATTGCCTTTGCCCTAAGGGCTGCCCGCAGGTCAGCATCGAAAGTGCTTTCATTCTCCGGAATAGGGATCGCTTGGTCCCATGGCTGGCTGAAAGGCATTAGACCTGCAGATGTACTAGTTGCCGTTTACAGACTAAAGGTTGTCTATACAAGCCAACCTTGGAAATAACCCACATGGACACATTCTAGCTCCCATATGTCCGTGTCTTCCTCAGTGGAGACTGCAAAGGACAATTCTGCTCATTCGACAATGTCATTATGGGAAAACTCGAGAGGAATCAAGACTATTTTGGAAATGATGACATTGATTTGACTCCTGGTACTTTTTGAACTATGCCAAGCCACTGCACACTCTTTCTTATCATTTCTTTCCATCTAAATATGAACTTGTTTGTGTGTGTAGGGCTGGTGGGAGCATGAGTGAGGAAGTGTCTCAATCTGTACAAATGATAGAGCAAACAGCACACGGTTATTTTTTGGTTCTGCTGCTGGTTGATTCAGTGACGTTTTGTCTCCAAAAAACATGTATGTTCAACAATATATGAATGAAGGATATTTGCATTGTGGAATATTGCACTGAGAACTGTTGCGTCAGAAGACTGTATCTTTTTCTAAAGTTTTGGACTCATTTTGAGTTTTGGTTTGTTCTCAACACTGTGTTTTTAGCGCTTCTCTCTGACCATGTAAATATAAAGACATCCAAGTAAGCTGTAAATTAAATGCAAATGTAGATACCTCTTAGAGCTACATCAGTGACCCTGTGTAGTCATAAGGTAGAAAAAAAATAAAGGGAATATTTTGTGTTTATTTTTGGTGTTTTGTTTTATATACTGTATATTCTATATAATACAGAAACATATTTTGTTTTGCTTCATCTCAAACGGAGACGTGAGATATATTGTGAAGATTTTAAAGGGTAATTTCGGGGGAGGGGGGTGTTCAACATGGACCCTATTTTCCCATGCATTGGTGTCCCAAGTGACAAGGTTGTTAATCTAACCCGCAATTTCCACCAACTGCGGAACGGCTGCGGATCCGCTCCGGAATGACTGCGGAGTCGTTAGGTTTCCATTAAAGTCAATGTGTGTATTTCCACTCACTGCGGAACAGCTGCGTTCCGACTCCGTCTCAGCTCCTGCGATCCGCAGCCCTCCGGAGCAGATACGCAGAGCTTCTATTTTTGCCGGATGCCGGAGAGCTCCGCAGCAATTCAGCACACGGCAGATTGTGCGGAACCGGAAGTCAAGCACAGAAACAAAATAAAACATCCGGTTAATTTTCAAAATAAAATACACCGTGTTCACGACGGATCATATTTCCCTGCACTACACCTTGAAAACGTCATAATGGGCGGAGACAGGCCTGAAGTCAAGTTTGTGGTTCTGTTTATAGCATAGACAGTATATAAGAATGGACCAACAGATCCCATTGCTCTGGACGGAGACCAGTGAAGGCCATTAGAAACACTTTTCCGGTGATGGCTGAGCGTTACTGAGCAGCCTCCAACTGAGAGAGACGACGTAAATGTGCCGTGAGCAACGTGTCTGAAAGTTGTAAGTCTTCTGGTAGCTGTGCCAAGAGAAATGTCAATCATTCCGAATATTGTAGAGATGGAGAGCGTAGGTATATGTTAGGAGATAACATAGGCACAGGCTAATTATTGCTAACTAAAATGTTAGTTAACATTAGTAATTAAACTTAAACAGCTAATGTGAGACAAAACTGTCTGCGAGCTTCTCCTAACTATACGGTAATTCCTCTACTATGCGACAGTAAGTCGCGTGGTTATGACACAATCGTTAGCCTATTTTTACAAAAACGTCTGCTACGGCGCCATAACGTGAGGTACAAGGTAATGGAGCCTTTTATACACTGTCGTGTTTCTTTAGAAATAAACAACGGACAAATAGAGTCTTTAAACGCTTCAGATGTAAAGTTATTGGCTGTCAAAGTGGCGCCAAAATGAATGGCAGTCAATGGAATGCTAACGGGAGGTGATGGCTTGTTAGCATCAAAATGGCACCATAGGAGGTTCACGGTCCGAGGAGAAGCTTACCCCCTTGGTTTATAGGAACTACATCCTGTTATATTGCGCGATCATACGCGAATTTGCGAGATCTCGTGGGTCCTCGTGACTTCAGCTGTCAGTCATGGCCGCAGCCGTTCCGCAACAAATCCGGACCTGGTGGGTATAGAAGGACGGTGGAGCACGGAGCCGATCCGCCGCCGTTCCGCAGTTGGTGGAAATGCGGGGTAAGTGTCTGACTACATTATGGAAAGGACCCTAACCCAAAAGAGCGAGAACTTTTTGTTAAAGAGTAAGGTCCTTTTTGTTTAACCAGAAACAGCCCTGGATTCGGCACTCACCAGACTCCATTTAAATAAACAATACTTATAGCGTGTATAGAGCCAGCATATTTTCACATGTAAACGGGTGAGTTAAGGGTTTATTTCAACCAAACCAGAGAGGTGATGGTTGGAACAGTGAAAAGACGAACCAAGACAGCTTTTGATATTGAATGAAGTGTGTTTTAAAGCGATAAGATTACTGTTACTGTACTATTTAAATGGAGTCTGGTGGGTTTGGATGCAATTTTGAGCCTGTTCCATGTTAAACTAAAAGAATCTTACTCTTTAACAAATAGGTCGACCTCTGTAGAGATCCTTTCCATAATGTTGTCAGACACAACAGCAGCTTGTTTCGCCGCTGTCGACTGGCTTGCTTAACACTGGACCAGTTTCAAAGATGGTTGTTCCCATCCAGGTTGAAAAAACAAAGTTCCCCCTTTAATATTACACATCTTAGAAATTGCAGACATGTTTTACTGTTCATCTGCACCTCTAGTCATCACCTTACAGCACATTTCATAAGACGTTAATAAGGCTAATATGATATGCAATATGGTAATGTAATGCACCATGTGCCCTTATTTAGTTAAACATGCGCTACCACCCGTTAAGACCTCAAATCTATTAGATTCTCACATGGAGTGAACATGTGGCTGGATCACCAGCACATAAAATGCAGACTATTAATAAAATCATCTCTACAGCAAATGTTTTTTTTCTGTCATAAGACAGGGAAGCCTCAAGGGATTCTGTGCAAAACTTGACTATTAATTAACCTGTCATAATTGACGACCAGTCCTTTGGTGTTACAAAAGCTACCAGGAGACTGTGTGTTTTTAAACTTGATAACTTTGTTGAAACAAGTGGAGCTCAGGGGCTAATCCTGTTAGCAGGCGGGGTGGCTCGGGAGTTAGCTGCCAGTATGTGGTGGCGGCAAGGGAGCCTGGGACATTTACACTCACTGCAGGCAGAGCTGAGCTCTGTGGCCAGAAGAAAGCCGGATGGCCTGTTTTACCTTAGCAGACAGTACTCTTATTTGTTCTTCTCCACTCTGCATCAGTTTGAGAGGAATATACCGCTGATCTCTCTGTGTGACGATCACTCCCTAATATTTGCTTTAGTCAGTTTGACTACACCAGTTTTTTTGCAAAGTAAATTTCAATAGGTGGCTCTCATCTTTCCTTGAGACAGCCTCGAGCCCCACATGGCTCCTGGAAAGAGGATTTCTTCACAGGGAACAGAAAGTCGTGCTCGCAGAGAGCCTGTGCAGAATGGATTATTCCCATTGAAAATGTCCTTTAGCCTGGAGGACTGTAGTCTTTGGGTAGAATCATAATAACAAGAACTTCACCTCAGTTGCGACTGTGATAATGAAAGAGGGAATAAATTGTATTTTAAATGTAACTGGTCATTAGAATCAGGTCTAATTAAGTACAAGTGTTTCAAATCTTTCTAATTGCACTTTTAATGGATTAAAGCCACACATCCTGATGGCTACAAATAACAAATGATCTATTAATCCTAATGCAATTCATAGACCGCACAACACAGACCAGTGTCTGTTTTAAAATAGGTTCACAAAAGATATTCATGTCACATAAATCAGGAAAAAAAAAAAAAACATTTTTAACTCTTGTTTTCGTGTTGCTCTTGTGCTTGTTTGTCTTTTCTTTGGTTTTTTTCCCGACAGCTGCGTCTGCAGGAATTGGTTGCAGCGTTCAGTCTGGAGTTTAACAGCTGCTGTACACCATTTCTGTTGCATGCAGCCGAACTCTGAATTTGATCCCATATTCACTTAACACATAGCACTACATTCACATTTGAATAACGCCTTCCGGATATTTATATGAGAGGACAGAGGAAAATCCTGGTTTAAGCATGATTTCACAACTGCGACAGGGATGGAAGGCAAACTTTTTCTCTAAAAACCATGCATGAACTATTTCCCATTACCCGTGCTGAGTCTGATGCAAGATATATCTTCCCATTGCTTTCACACTCCACCTGTTTCCCCTCACTGATAATTTGAACACTGAGTATTGGATAAACACTGTCAAAGGTATTTGCTGTTAAATCAGCAAAATGTTGAATTCTGCTAAGGCCCAGCAATCTATTTCCTCAATAAATCCTGGAGGTAGTCTGAAAAAAAAACATTAAAATGAAACACCTGTTGTCTCTCGTTTTCCTCTGTCTGTCAATTTCAGGTACTGTTATTACATGACTGTCAGCAAGTCAAACAGCACCCCCTTTGCCATACTATTTCTTTCAGTTTCCAAGTATTCTAACTGGCTACACTTGTTCAGGTTTTCCCAACAGCCATAACATAACTGGTATGACGGTCCACATCTGCTGTGTAGTCTGATAACACCATATGCCTGAATGGATAGAACAGCCTTTCTATTATTATGTCTTTAATCATTCAGGTCCACATTCCCCTCTCTACCAGTTATGCAAATGGTGGACCAATCATAAAAGCTAATGGGGCAAGGAATGGTAAACCAACTGGCCATAGAGAAGTGCGGCTGAATTCTCCTCAAGGTTTAGGTCTCATTTGGATGCCCACCATGATGAGAAAACACAGCAGCAACAGAAGCACTCAGTAAAGTGCAAGCTTCGGAAATGAAACCGAGGTGATGGTTTCCAAAGTGTCATATTTCTGTGGGTCATACAAAGGCCAGCGTTGCCTCTCATACAACTGACCTGCAAAGGGAAAATGGAAAATGTGCAGTACTAGCACCTTACGCAGTACAATGCTGCATGCTTGTAATATGAGAGGCATTATTTTCCAAAAATGGGACTTAAGAGCCAGCTGTGAGAGAGCCTGTACTCCCCCATAGTAGAGCAACATAACAGTTTTGAGCTCGGTGCTAGTATGAGAGGGCTCATTACGTGGCTTTCAGTGTTTTTTTTTTTTTTCATTTTCACTGAGATGAACATCATCACCAAGATAATCAATAATCTGTGAAGTACAGCCACATCAAAGTTGGGCCCACAAATTCACAGTCTGTAGTTTCTCACTGGAAGTTGGACTTACTGCAACATTAGACTGAAACTACGAAAGGGTTGCAATCTGTATTGTTTTTCACCTCTTTTGAGTATTACAATAATACATATTATTGTAAAATTGATTTGCATGTCTTTGAAAAGCCAAAGACATGCAAAGATATAAATGAATGTAACTCATTTGTACGTTTTTTGTGGTTTTCTCCTTGGTAACCCCAGCTTGTGCAACTGAGAAATATGACAATTCAGTTTCTATTCTCACTCTGATCTCCATGGAAGTCTGTTTAGAAGTCCATGGGAAAATGAGCCTACTTCTCACTTGATTTATTACCTAAGTAAACATTTTCATGAGTTTATCGTCTGAATCGCTAGTTCTCAAGTCTTCTTCAATGCAGCATGATGTTCATTTAGTAAATATAATTTATTTTAAAACAGACGATAAAGCAGGGGATGCTTTAGGGACGTGGCTACACGCCGACCTGTCAATCAGGACAGAGGCTTAGCGATGCTAACCACGGCACTGTGGACATTAAAATAGACCTGAACTTGTTTTTGGGTGTTGTCTATGTTTTCATCTTAACCTTCGACCCTCTCACTGTGTGTTTTTACTTCGTCAAAGTTAATTGGAACATTTTGGTCGCCTAAAGAAACGTTCTGAGAACTAAGCTCGCTGGCTGTTGCTAGCATTAGCTGGTAACTTAAGGAAACGTTTACAGATTTTCTTTACTGCCGTACATGCAGGTAAATGGCGCCAGTACCCTAACCCTCCGCGTTTACCCACCTGTAAATCTCTGTGGATGACTCCCTTCAAAGGGGTTGAAAATTTTCCAGGGAAAATCAGCAGTTTCCCCTCTATAGCTTAGCGCCAATGCAACCATAAACAACGCCCCAGCTCCACCCTCTCAACAAAAATCATCTCCTCCGTTTTCAAAAACCAAGATGGCGGCGGCCATATTGCCAAACTCGAGGCTTCAAAATGGCAGTCCACAAACCAATGGGTGAGCATAGACAGTAAAATGAATGGACAAAGCGACACCGTAGACTTGCAACGGAGACCAGTGAAGGATATTAGAAGCACTTTTCCGGTGATGGCTGAGCATTACTACGCAGCCTCAAACTGAGCTTGATGACGTAGATGTGACGTGAGCAACCTGTCTGAAAGTTGTAAGTCTTCTGGTAGCTGTGCCAAGAGAAATCTCAATCATTCCGAATCTTCAAGAGACGGAGAGCGTAGGTATATGTTAGGAGATAGCATAGGCACAGGCTAATTATTGCTAACTAACAAGCCATAATGTGAGATACAAGGTAATGGAGCCTTTTATACATTGCCGTGTTTCTTTAGAAATAAACAATGGACAAATAGAGTCTTTAAACGGTTCAGATGTAAAGTTATTCGCTGTCAAAGTGACGCCAAAATGAATGGCAGTCAATATAATGCTAACGGCAGGTGATGGCTTATTAGCATCAAAATGGCTCCATAGTAGGTACGCTTTGCAGAGGCTGGCTTACCCCCTTGTGGGTGAGGTCACGGATGCTACTACATCACATATTTCTACAGTCTATGTGTGTACTGGACTCCAGCAGGGTCTTGGTGGTCTCGACGGACTCACTGGAGGCGAAAGCCGCAGCTGCAGCTGCCGTCTCCCATCAGATTTCCCCTGACAGGTGTGAACAAAGGACCCAGAGAAATGTCACTGCAGCATTTTTAAGTCTCTCGGACACCGCTTGCATTCAGGAATGAAACTGCCTTTGCACATTATGCAAATCATATTGACAGCATATCTAATGTTTTTATTAGACTAATTATGCCTAAGGTCAAATCTGTCCGTACACATTCAAAGCAAGTGTCTGGAAGTGTTTGGGTTGACCGAAAGGTTAGCTAATGCTTAATGTCTTAAGACAGCCTATCATGTAGCACTTTATGTCCGTGAAAAATAGATGTTATTGATTTCTGTCTATGACATGAGCACCAGTCAGTTAATGTTTAGCATGACAGCAGTGATGAATAGGAAAGATATGGAAAGATGAAAAATTTAGGAAACAAAATTCCCTCTGCACTCTTTATAATAGGCAACAAGCTGCTTAAAACATTGACAGAGCCACCTCTCTCCATCATGTGATGAAAGAGAGAGGACATTAATCATACACAGTGGCAAAGAGGAGCCACAAAGGTAAGGTTTGTCCTCCGAGGAGATTCTCTGTTGTCAGGGCATATGTATATTTAATAGGCTTGAGCTGCAGCAAAGTATTTAACAGCAGGCCATATTAAAAATATATAAAGCAGTAGAAAGGGTTGTATATTGTGTGAATTAGTCAGCTTTCTTTAGGTCAAAAGGTTACATTTCTGTCAGGATGTTCAAACCCCTTTGTCTAAAGTACTGAAGCGGTTTCATTAGTTAGAATGAGACTCATGTGTTGGTCAACTGAGGTAATTTAAGCCCCCCCAGTCGCTCCCTAAAGCTTTGACAAAAAACTATATGGAAATGAATAACATTTCTTTTTTTTAACATTTTCATTTTCATTTATTGTTGTAGGCCTTAAGTGACTCTTATATACATAATACATTTACATAACATGTCATGCAAGTACAATGTCTGTCATAGCTTACGTGCCTCTACGGCCCCTATTAGTAATATTGATAATTTAGACTTAAAGTGCCCATATTATGCTCATTTTCAGGTTCATAATTGTATTTAGAGGTTGTACCAGAATAGGTTTACATGGTTTATGGGAAGTTATATTTTTGTTGTACTGCACATTGCTGCAGCTTTTCACCCTGTGTTCAGGTATCTGTTTTAGCTACACAGTGAGACCTCTCACTGCTGTAACATCTTTGTTGGGAGTCGCACATGCGCAGTACCTAGGTAAGGATCATATCATCTAGCTAGCTGTTTGTTTCTACAACTTCAGTAGTACAAGGCAGGATTAGCCGGGAGACTTCTTCTAAACGAGGGTGCACTTCCAACTTTGCGTGGAATACCTGCAGAACAGGGACATGTAAGTAGTTCTTTTGTAGATTATGGTGAAGTAGTGTGTGTTGTAGCAGTGTTTTGACATTCAGAACAAGCTAGCATGCTAGCGCTAGCATGCTACGGTTAGCCACCTCATTTCGGCTAGTGATGTAAAAAGCCCTGCAGATTTTGAACAGCTCACCCGGAGACTGAAGGCAGGACACATTCAGAAACTGTATCTCACTCAAAACAGCATGGATGTTGTTTTTTTTCAAGTTTGTATACATGTGGAAGCACCAGAGACACAAAATAACACCCCAAATCCCAGAAAAAAGTCAGACAGCTGTTTAACAACTGCCTTGCTAACCTCAGTACCATTTTTGTTAAAACAATATGGCCGGAGTAGTGCAACCACCCAGGGAAATGTGAAAATAGAATCCAATCAATTAAAAAAAAACAAAAAAAAACATTATTGCACATTATTGTTTGGAGAGACTTCTGAGTTTTCCAGGTTTAAAAATATGTAAATATTAGAGGTAGTGATTAAATTCTCTGCGATTGAAATTGAAAGTTTTACACTTTTCACCCAGATGATAGACATATATGTGAATCAGTGGGAATGATGCCTTGCTTAAGGACCACAGACATATAGCAGATATTTGGTTTCGTTTGTCTTCCTTTGAATCCAGCTGCTGTGTGTGTTTTGGTTACAGAATCTTTGGGCCCATTATGAATACTATTATGAAGATCAGACCTGGGGAATGTATGTCCACATTGTGCATTTGGATTGTGACACGGCTGGCCTCTCACTTCATTCACCCATTCAAATAAGCCTGCCAGTCCAAATGCTTTAAAGGTCAAGTGTGTAATGTGTTTAGTAGTTCATTATCAAAATCTGTGGTGCCCGTTCACAAACTTGTCCTTTTTCATGAATATTTACCACCACTATCAATTCCAAGTATTCCTTTTGGCTTGAAATTGTATGTTTGCATTCACATGAACTGGGGTAAATGCTCCATATTCATGGGCCATCTTGAAATACGTTAGCCGCTGTCACATGATAAACTCACAGGTGCTAATGCTGCTAATGGGTATCGTCGCTTCCTGGCCGCGGCAAGTTTGAAGAAGGAAACATGGAGGACTAGCATGACAAGCCAGACCCACATCAAGATGTCGGGTCTGGGAACTCACCATTGACGGAGCTCAATCTAAGGGGCGGGATAAACGGTTGTCTTTCAAATTCCCTCTGCACGCAATAGGATAGAGCTACAACCAGGCAGAGAAACGAAGAATGTAGCGGAGCCAGTTGGTAGATTAAACTTTTGCCGTATCCGGTCGGCAAAACTCCGAACACATCTTCCTTTTTTAGGAATGACTTCAGTGCCGTTCTTTGTTCTTTTCTCAAAGAAAAGCTTAACTCCAAGTCTTCCAGAAGACCGCTGTTCCCAGCAGCAGCAGCCATAAGCCCGCCCACCGACTCTACACACGATATGATTGGCCTGACCAGAGTTTGGTTTATCCAGCTCACAAGCCAACAGAGAGTGCCTAGACCCCCCTGGCTGCAAATTAAATTTGCTGCCGCTAGGATGCGTCTAGATTTCTAGGCTAATGGAGGACCACACGTATTCAAAATCCAAATTTCAGGAACAGGAGTCTTCTTCTTTGCCCAGAAAAAGAAAAAGGATATTGAAAAGAGCAAGAGACCAGCTTTTTGAAGCGTGAAGGCTACCGTAGCTGTAATACGTACTTTGAACTGCGTGGTGTGAGAGAGTCGATTGCGATATATGATCTCAACGCTAGATGGGAGAAATTCCTACACATTGGACCTTTAAAGTTGTGGAGAATCTTTTTTAGCACATTTCACAGAGAGACTTGTTTTCTTTTCTTTTTTTCCCCCCAACCCAAACCCCCCCCCCCCCGCCCCAGAACACAACTCTTCCACAGGCAGAGCAGACACTGACACACCACCACACTGCTGGCAAAGCACCTAATGTTTTCATAGTCACTTCCTATTTGAAAGTTTGAATACTGCCGTTGTGTGACATACTGAACATCATTTAGATTTGGAACAGGAAGACAAATACAGACACATACAGAAACCCTTTTATTGGACGACAGGGATTTCTATGGTCACTCCTGGCTCATGTGGAGTTTTTATACGCTGTTGTTCTACATGTGCAAAGTCATTGTTTACTGGCAGGACACCTCAGACCTGTACATGTGCATGCAGTGAAGCAAAATCCAAATTACAATTCTAATGCACACTCCAAGCTTTCACCGCTACCCTCGATGTTCAAAAGTGCAAACATGAAAAACACTATTATCTTTTCCAAGACACTCCAATACACTACCGCTGATTTTTGGCAACAGTCGGTCCATGAAAAAGACAATCAGTAATAGCTCTCAGTTTTGCAGCAAGAAACTGCTATTACAAGGGGGTGGTGTCAAAAAGAATCAAAGATATGCATAAACAAATCCTACACGGAAGGAAGAAGAAGCAACTTTCAAGGAGAGGCTTTACCACCGCCGGTTCGGCTTTTTTTTAAATAAATAAATGAACAGATAAACAAAAAGCTGGCATTTAAAAAATGTATAATTTGCTGTAGAAAGAGAGTGACCAGAGAATGAGGCTCTTTCATGCCGTGATGTTTCAGAAGTAGTGCCAACTCCCAGGTTACACTGCATGTGTTTTCGTTTTATCAAATAAAGAAATCAAACAGTCAGAACTCAAATAGAAAAATGGAATAAATTGTATCCAGAGCATATAGTTAGAAGAATAATTAAACTTTCTAATAAATGCATACTGTAGATGGATATGCATGCACACACACACACACACACACACACACACACACACACACACACACACACACACACAGTGGAGCTGCCCACTCTTTTTTTTGTGCGTTGTTTGTGCGTTTTGTGTCTTATTTTCAGTTTTTCGTGTTTTTTTATTATTTCAATTTTTTTCTTCTTTTTTCTCTTCCCTGTTGTGTGATGTGTTCCCCCTTTGTGTTTCTATTGCATGTTAATATGGGGGGGGTGTAGTACGATAAAGAATGTAATGCTTTTTGCACTTGACACTAAGAAAAGTACTACAATAAAGTAATAAAAAAATAATAATAATGATGACATTACGTGCAGGTTCAGAACGCTGAACAAGAGATTTTTGGGCGACCAAAATGTTCCAATTCACTTTGATGAAGTGACAACACACAGTGAGATGGTCGAGGTTAAGGTTAAGATGAAAACATAGACACAAAAAAACAAGTTCAGGTCTATTTTTATGTCCACATGTCTCTCTGTTGCTTTACAACAAAGGGTTCTTGAATGGGAATTGACTGCATGAATACATCAGATTCTGCTGGAGGACAGTGTCGTGCTGTCAATGAAAGAAAGAGTTTGGAAATATTTTGTTTTTATTAATATTGTCTACTCTGTGTGTACTTTTGTGTGATCTTTTGTCATTATTTTCACAAAATGTGTAAAGACGGCCCCTTCATTTGAGGCATTGTTCAGGCAGCGCTTTAATTGTTCTATAATTAACACAACAGCATATGGGCGCAGGCCTTTGTTTTCATAAATACACTGAAAAATAGAAAATACTTTGGTTGAATACCCACATCTTCAGTGTGATGCAGTGAGCGAGTGTAACTCAAAAGCCCACATGGAAACTCAAGACATTACCATTCATTGTTGGGCTAATTAGAGGGTAGTTGGTGTGTCTGGATAAACTAAAGTAATTAGTCATAGATTTATGGTTGGAAGTCTGCTGAGACAGCAGTTGCCAACATCTACTGGAAGGGATTATTGCCTTTTCTAAGGAAGCAAAAGAAGAGGAGACTGCTTTCTAATGTGATTTAATAAAATATATAACTTAAGATATCTCCAGAACGGGACAGTAGGACACAAGAAGGACAGACGCATGTGTTCCAGTGCAAGCACAAGTGGTATAACACAGCAGAACATTACGTAACTTTTCAAACTGTCCTTGACAAAGACACTGAATTGCCCCAGATGTACTGTATCGCACCGGTTACTTCAGCACTCTGACCTCTGTGATTAAATGTACATGTCTGAGATATTCTTGCCTATAGAGGAGTCGATGTCAAACTGGACCTGCTGAAGTTTCCACTTTCAAATTACATTGTGTGTCAAGGCTAATAAGATATTCTTTGTCTACTGCAATAGTGTTGTGTTGTCAGAGATGAAACTAGTTATCATTCTCTTAGCATCAGATCGTTCCTGCTTAAACAGGGGCGGCGATGAAATAAATCAGCGGGGGAAGGACACATTAATGATTGGGCTGCGGAGGACTGTTCCCAGACAAATAGAAAACAACAGCTCCCACTGCTCATTTGTAGTTTGCTGTTAGTGAATTGTTGATCTTTTTTTAAAGATTATTGTTGAGACTTTTTTGCCCTTATTAGATAGGATAGCTGAAGACAGTAAAAGGGAGAGAGAGAGAGAGAGAGAGAGAGAGAGGGGGGACGACATGCAGCGAAGGGCCACGGGTCAGACTCGAACCCGGGCCACTGCGGTAAGGACTGAGCTTCTGTATATGGGGCGCACGCCCATCTGATAATTTTACTGGCATTCTTGAAATAGAACATTGTGTCTGCCCAAGAAGCACTTAAAGCGTAACTCTCGCCAAAATGCAACCTAGGGTCTTTTTGTGAATGTACCCGAGTCAAACTTTCATTTAAAAGCATAATTAGGACGGAAACGCCGCCATATTCTTGTTTTCGGTCAAATGGCCTTTTGAATGGGAGAGCTAGGGGCACTACTACGATAGCCTCAAAATCGCTATTTTTAAAACACTAAGAAGGCTCGACACAACATGAAACTTTGCTCCAAGTATCACCGGGGAACGACTCAGGTTAGCAGCATAGACTGTATATAGAATGGACCAACAGATCCCGTTGCTCTGGACGGAGACCAGTGAAGGCTATTAGAAGCACTTTTCCGGTGAGCGCCAAGCGTTACTGTGCGGCCTCCAACTGAGAGAGACGACGTAAATGTGACGTGAGCAACCTGTATATGTAAGGAGATAACATGGACACAGGAGAGTGTAGGTATATGTAAGGAGATAACATGGACACAGGAGAGCGCAGGTATATGTAAGGAGATAACATGGACACAGGAGAGCGTAGGTATATGTAAGGAGATAACATGGACACAGGAGAGCGTAGGTATATGTAAGGAGATAACATGGACACAGGAGAGCGTAGGTATATGTAAGGAGATAACATGGACACAAGCTAATTGTTGCTAACTAAAATGCTAGTTAACATTAGTAATTAAACTTAGACAGCTAATGTAAGTCGAGACTGCCTGCGAGCTTCTCCTGTACTATACGTTAATTCCTCTACTATGCGACAGTAAGTCGCGTGATTATGACACAATCGTTAGCCTATTTTTACAAAAACGTCTGCTACGGAGCCATAACGTGAGGTACAAGGTAATGGAGCCTTTTATACACTGTCGTGTTTCTTTAGAAATAAACAACGGACAAATAAAGTCTTTAAACGCTTCAGATGTAAAGTTATTCGCTGTCAAAGTGACGTCAAAATGAATGGCAGTCAATGGAATGCTAACGGGGGGTGAGTGCTTGTTAGCATCAAAATGGCGCCATAGGAGGTACGCGTTGTGAGGAGAAGCTTACCCCCTTGGTTAGCAGTTGTTGTTTACGCTATCCGTCATCTTGTCAGTCAAGAAGTGTCGATCTCCGCATCCGAATGAACAGACTCCATAGGAGGAAATGTCATTCTTATATGAGGCTCCTTTTTCAACTACAAGGTCAATATTGATTTTCACTAACGACAAAACAACAAATTATCCGTGCATTTATATGGAACTAAGCTTTAGGAGCTTTCCATCTTTACTCTCCTCCCTGTTACGTTGCATTCGGAGATTGACTATTTTTGACTGGCAAGATGGACGGCGACCGGAAAAAACCAACAGCTACAGTGAGTTGTTAAAACCTTTCTTTTTAGTAGACTCTGTGTACACAAACAATGTTCTCAATGCTCGAGTTCATGTGTAGAGCCCCCGGTGATACTTGGAGCAAAGATTCATGTTGTGTTGATCCTTCTTAGTGTTTTAAAAGTAGTAATAGTAGTGCCCCTAGCTCTCCCATTCAAAAGGCCATTTGACCGAAAACGAGAATACGGTAAATCTTAAAAGTGGTGTTTCTGTCCTAAATATGCTTTTAAACTAAAGTTTGACTCGGGTACATTAACAGAAAAGACCCTAGGTTGCATTTTGGCGAGAGTTACGCTTTAATAGAAAAGGACTATAGCTCTCATCTGGAAGAAAATGTAGGCACATACAATTGGTGCTTGGATCAAGAATACGGCGCAATGTTTGTCCATAGAGAGATTTACATTTATATTAAAAAACAAATTGGGGGTGTATGAGGAAATCTGGAAGCCATTTAACCAATTCGTGATGGGGGGGAGAACGACACATAGGGTAGCTTCTACAGAGGGGAAAATGCGGGACAGGATACCTAGGATTCAAAGGACTGAGACCTGTCTTGGAGGGTGAAGGTGTTTGTTACTGGCATTTAACTTTGCTAGTGGTACCATTGTATTGTGTAAATGATACTGTCACATAATTTGCTTTCTGTTTTGTTTTAGTTTTTTAGTTTTTTGGCTCTAGTATAACAGATGCTAGGAGAGAAACTTTGTTGTGGGTTGGCTCAGACCTGTTAAATACAAGTTATATTGTAAGTAAACAAAAATCAATAAAGACGTTGTTAAAAAAAAGAAAAAAAGGCACTTAATAGAGAGCAGAATTTGTCTAAAAGCTTTACTGTAATAATGCTCCGAGTTAGCTGTGAGTTAGCAGTGATGGATTATTTGGCCAGTCATTTTTTTCTTTTTTTGTACAAATACAGTTTACCACCGCACACAAAGAGACAGACAAGTAAACACACAAACAAACGGATGGATGGATATATACAAATACATAACCTCTCTGGAGGAGGTAATAAATATGTATATGGTTCAGGTAAGGGACAATCTGTAACCTCACAGCAGTTTGCAGCAATGTGAGACTGAGAATAATGTCCTGAAAGAATTGTAAAATCTTCAGTTGGAGTTACAGATCATTAAACTCCCAAGGCAGGCGTTTTCCTTTGCAAAACCTGAATGACATCATTTTCATTTGAAAGTTATGTGCGCTGAATGTTTTCAAAGTCATCTCGGTGAGACCAGACCCAGACTGGCAAAGCATGAGGTAAAAGAAAAATACAATTTCTTAGACTTTAAGGCGTTTTCTATACAGATAATTCAATTTCATTATGACAACATGTAGTCAGACAATAGGCAGCAAATGCTAATTGTACTATGTAACTATCCACACACAGACGTTCTCATACTGTAGCCCTTACGAGGTAAGAAAATTAATTCCAGATTTATCTGGGGTGACCTAGATATAACTAGAATTCCTGCATCTCAATTGAGAGTTAACATTTAGGATAATTTGTGCAAATTATTCTGTAAATGAGGATAAAGGAGATCTATCCTTATTGGATGTTAAATTAAAGAACCTAAGGGAAATGAAGCAGAGCCCACACACTGTATCCTCCTAACAGCCGGCTCTGACAAGTGATGCTGCCGTAAAGGGCAGAGTGTGGATGAGAATGAATAGTTTCATTTGACTGTGGCCTGTGTGTATGGAGGATGAGAATAACACTCTTTGATGAGGTACAGTAGTTTGATATCACTTCTCTGCTTTTCTATTTTTCAGTATCTATTCTTAGCCACTTCAGGAGAGTCTTGTCTTTGACTATTCAGTGGAAGAAAAGAAAAGGTACCGGTGACAAACTGTTTAACTGTTAAGGTTGAAGCTGCGATATTGTTAATTTTCCTAATGACACAACTCTATCTCAGCACATGAGGGGAATTTCCTTTCACTGCAAAACTGAAGCATGAAATAAATACCCCCAAAATCTGAAAAAGTGAAAAAGTTGTGAGGAGTAAAATCAAAACGTATACTGAACAAAATTATAAACGCAACACTTTTGTTTTTGCCCCCATTTTTCATGAGCTGAAAAGATCAAAGACTTTTTCTATGTACACAACAGGCTTATTTCTCTCAAATATTGTTCATAAATCTTTCTAAATCTGTGTTAGTGAGCACTTCTCCTTTGCCGAGGTAATTGTCATCTGTGAAGAGAACGCCATCGAATGTGAGCATTTGCCGACTCAAGTCGGTTACGACGATAAAACTGCAGTAGAGAGAGAGAGAGAGAGAGAGAGAGAGAGAGAGAGACCCTAACACCAGATACTGACTGGTCTTCGGACCCCCCCCCGTACCTCCCCAATACAGTAAAACTGCACATTTTAGAGTGGCCTTTTATTGTGGCCAGCCTAAGGCACACCTGTGCAATAGTGGATGGATGTTCTCGGCAAAGGAGAAGTGCTCACTAACACAGATTTAGACAGATTTGTGAACAGTATTTGAGAGAAATAGGTCTTTTGTGTACATAGAAAAAGTCTTAGATCTTTGAGTTCAGCTCATGAAAAATGGGGGCACAAACAAAAGTGTTGCGTTTATAATTTTGTTCAGTGTATGTTAACCTGCAATCACCACCCTCGCTACTGCAGCACTGCATATCCCAAAATATGCATACTCTACATGAATGTTGGGTACTGATTTGAGTCAGTGCAGCAATATCACTTTGAAAGCATTTCTGTAAGTCACACAAAAAGAAACAGATATGAGAACAATGGTGTAATCGGAGATATAACTAATTTGTTCAAACCTTCAGAGAGTGAATGATATGAAGGCTTGAGTGCACATCCAAGATGCTGCTCAGCTCCACAGGAACTTGTCAAGTTGGACTCAGAATTGGCAATAACAATTTCAGAAGTGCAGGCGTTTTTTTTTGTTTAAAAAAACTTTACTGAGTACTTTTTAGAGCCGCATGCTCTCTTTAGAGATCTGAGCTGTAAACCAAATGACACAATAGTGGTAGCAAATGGTATTTCAAATCCAGATCGGAAAATCTATTGTCCATCTCAAGTTGATGGAAATGTTCTTTCACAAATATGTGCTCATTCATGTGTAATTACTTCCACCAACTAATCAAAGTGTTCTCGTAAGCGTACAATCTGCCATTCAGAATCATTCAGAATACATACGGGCGAGTTGCTCGAATGGCGGCCGCCATGTAGCTCCTCCATCTTTAAAATACATTAGCCAAAGAGGGACATACCTCCGCCTTTCGCGCTTTTACACTCAGTGGCACGGTGACGAATGCCAGCCGGGAGATTGCTCGCGACTGCCGGCAGATTTGAAAGCCTGTTGAAGGTGGAGGATCACACCTATTCTCGACGACATGTAAGGGAGTCGCCTCGTCATCTTTGGAGAGTGTCTCTTTAGTTTTTCTTTGCCTAGGCGGTCTCACCGATCCACTTCCACCGGCTCTGTCTTTTGGTTTTTCTTTACCTTATTTCCCTCTTCCTTTAGCTTTCCCTTGCACCTCCGTCGCATCAACTGATCTCTGACTCTGCTCACGGAGAAAAATATGCAGCCTACGCTGTAAACATTGCCTTACACTATTAATCTCGTACAGTATACAGAACGGACAAAGTCGCACTGGAAGCCATGTTAATCTTGGCATACGGCCACCGTAGGAGTTAAAACGCGCTCGGAATGGGAGTGGCTAGAAAGTAATATTCAGTTGGTTGTCATATACAATTTCACCGCTAGATGGGAGACATTCTTACACAATGTAGCTTTAAGTCGGTTTCATTTACTCTTGTCTGTCAAGCAGTCCTCATTTCTACATTTTGATTGCAGGGTTCTGCAGTTGTGCAGAGTGCTCTGCAAGTTTCACTGCACAAATTAGGGTTGCAACTAATGACTATTTTCATTATTAGTTTCACAATTAATCGATGAATTGAGCCTCTAAAATGGCTAAAATAGTTAAAGTTTCCCAAACTCCATATATAATGACTTTATGGTTTAGTAGAAAAAGCAGCCACATCATAATTTCCAAACAGTGAATGTCTTGAGCGCCGTTAATGGATATTTTCTCTAAACTGCAGACCTCTGAAGCTGGTCCATTAGATATCCACCGACACAAACGCAGTAGTAACTGGAGAGTCGTATGGTGAAGCAGTGCAGCAGCCCAAATCTTTTTCACTGGGGGTTGTTAGTTCCTTTTGATTTGTGTTTGGCCGCCTGTCACCCAAACCCATTCCTTGAAATCACATCACTATAATGGTCTAATCAGCACTTAACGAGCCATGTTACATAAAATCAATGCACCCTCCAATTTGAGAATGCAGAATATTTTGGAGGAGCTGATGAAGGCTGGTGGAAGGGGCAGGACATGCTGTCGATACGGGGCTGTAATCGGTGGACAGGCAGGCCTGCTGGGAGCACAGGATGCACTTGCCCTTTAAGTTCACTGATCCTCCTGAGATCCAAGCTTTTACAGCAAAATCCTTTGTTTTGCTGACTAATCGAGTATTGATTTTAACAAGTTGTTAAGCCCAAATAAGGTTGTCAGGCCACTGCCAAACAACTCCTGTACCTGTAGAGGCTCCAGAACAGGGAGCCGTATCTCCCACTGGAAGTACCATTTGACTATTCTTCTTCATTTATTACATGGAGAGTGTAAACGGCATAACACTTTACTTTGGGCTGTTTTTTTTTTTTTTTTGGACAGCAGAACATACTGTTCTCACCTTGTTCCATGCATACATTGCCTTGTGGTTTGTGGGGGAGGAGGATGTGTGTCTGTGGAAATGTAAATACATGCGACACGCCATCGAGCATCACTCCCATGTGCAAGTTGTCACAGAATGTGTCAAGCCTGCAAAAAAGGGAGTGAATTACAAATCATGTTAAACACTGGGGGGTATCTCAACCTCACTGCTCCTATTGATGCGTAGCAAACAGTTCCTGGATGCAACCTGCATTCACTGCGCTGGACTATCACACTGCTGCCGATGGAAGCCAGCAGGTCCTTTGTATTATTCTTGATAGAACTGCAGAGAGAATATAACGATGCCAGCCTGTTTCTATTTCAGTAGACCTTGGAGCTGCAAATTAATAATATATTGTCGGCAACTCAGGGGTAAATGAATAAATCTGCAGTAGGTGGGGGATTTGGAAGGAGGAGTAGAAAGTGTCATAGAGCTACAGCACTACTTTGTGGTAAAGTAAGATATTGCACATTATGATGGAAGAAAGCAGATTTAAGTGGCATATTCTTTTAATAATAGGCTACATACCATTCATTTGGATTAATTTCCTAAAAGGGGTATTGTTTTAATTTTTCATCAAATCTTTGTGGTTTCGTGGCAGATTATTATTTTTTTCAATAAAGTTTTTATTTCTTCATACACACGTAAACATACAATCAAACTCGAGAACAAACACTTACCCCAACATCAACAGACAGTATATCCACCATACCACCCCATATACAAAGGCCTCCTGCAAATCGACATTTTCGATTTTTGAAACATCCAAAATATACATTCAGTACCATGTCTACAAATTTTTCCGTATGCCCTACCTACAAAAAGATACGTTCCCAGGTCCTCCTAAAATGTTCTTCTTCGTTCTTAATTCTAGCCAACATGCGTTCATATGATGCAACTTCTGACATCATTTCCATCCATTTTTTAACATCTGGGGCTCGTGGCAGATTATTAAAGATAACCTTCTTCTCCTGATTTCTTGTCTGATAGTCACCATGTTTTAACTTTGCTCTAAAGACACAGAGACATATGATACAGACACCATGGCCTCAACAAATCCCCCCATTATGTTTGGCACTCTCTGTCAATGAATCGGAAAATAGATAAGTTCTGCTCCCTATGAAGACGACACCATGTGCATAATTGCCCCATCCACGCTGGGCATAATTAATATCGATGACCCTGCTGACTTTTCAAATACATCATGTTGGCTTTAATGATGATGTGTCATAAGCAGCCGGAGGTGGAGACACCCAGCTCTGTGTTTGCTGGCAGGCCCAGACCAGGGGCTCCAGAGCTGACAGGCGAGACCAGGTGAATAATAGTCGATGGCATCTTATTACATTGCTGGCGTGATCTGATTTACTCCTGCAGCAAATGGTGGGAATAGACCCAGTGCCGTTGTGGGTATTGGATTAACGAGCTTTTACGCACAAATGGACCTCACACTGACGGCAGATACATCATGTAAGATTAAAGAGGGTTTCCGTGTGGTTGTGATAGCTGTTCTGTTTGCTTCATTACACTTTTGAATCACTCCACATGTGTTACGCTTTAGTGTTGAAAATATGTTTTCCAATGTGTGGTTTTGCGAATGCCAATCATTATCATACTTTTTTGGGACTGTAACGTAATATATTCCTTTTGGCAGGACATACAGTACATAGGGTTATAGAGAGTGTACTTGATATTAAGATACCGTTTAGGTTTGATATTATAGGCCAACCTGCAAAAAGTATTTGTTTCAAATCATTTTGACTGCAAGTATACGAACTATAATAAGAATATGGTTACAGCCTGAACCACTAGTATTACAAGACTTTATTGAAATTATGATTTCTTTTCTTTTTTAGGGTGTAAGCAATGAAATAAAAAATATCCCTATCACTGTCATCTTAAGGAAATCAATGTATGTGATGACTGTTGTGTGGGCTTTAAACAGATGTCTCTACCCCAGCCTGTGTCCAACATCTCCTTACCTGTTTCTTTTCCTTATGTATTGTTTGCTTGTTCTTACTATTGTTTTGTTTGTTTGTATCTTTTATTTTGCTTAGCAGTTTGTGTTTATAGGCTATATATTTGTAAAAAAAACAAAAAACAAACAAAAATACATTCAGTATTAAATACGCAGCTTCAAATATATTTGTTATAGTATCTTTCATCCTTTTTGTTGTTTTGTATTTCATCTTTATGTATAACATATTTGTATATTTTTGCCTGTTGCAGTAGGCCTACTTTGCCTTTATTTTATTTCCTCTTAATATGTTTATTGTATTCAGAAAATGTATTCAGAAAACGGGAAATTCATTGTAAGTGAAAACCTACTTGGTAATAAACCTTATTCTGATACTGCTCTTCCCATAGTCTCGCATTGCCAGACCTACCTACACAATGACAATTCTCAAAATACCTTACTTTTATTAAATATGCATCTCTAGTCTCTACCATAAAATCAAATATCATAAAACAATCATAAAATTGCATTACAAATAGTGAAATTTAAATGGGATTTAGGCTCTTATAAGAAAACTACAACTCCCTGGAGCAATAAGGACTGCTGTAAAATACCGACATCTGATTGGGTAATCTCAATCCACATGATTGACTTGGACGAATGGTGAAAGACCCATACAGGAAGTCTTACTGTCAGACAAGTGACACAACGTGAAAGTCAAGTCAAAGCAAAACCCTAAAAAATACCATTTAATACGTTGTTTATTGTGTATTCAAGTTATCGCAACATGTTGTGCTTTTAGCGGTTTTAGTGCCTCAAAGTGCAGCTTTTATTACGATGTTTCAGGCTGCAGTTAAAACGCTTTCTGTTGCAACAACCACTTCAGTATCTCGGGGAATATTGCTTAGTATTCGACATTATTGTAAGAAGACACCGGCGAAACTAAGAGTGTCCGAAGCCGTTTCAGGTGCAGACTTGGGAGCAAAAGTCAAAGTACAGGTAACATTCACGCCTACTTTTAAAATCTTCTGCTAATTTGTGCTAACAGCTAACGTTACCTTCAGTAACATGCTGCTTATTTTAGCTAACGTTACACCTTCACTGTATTTAATGAATAAATTAGCTAAATTATAAACCTAATAAACCTGGCTTACATGCAGTTTAGTGTCCCAAATTATTTTCCAAAAACAGAGTGTCCCAAATGATGAGGGTTTTATTTGAGACAGGTTAAGGTTAGGGTAGCACAGGTGGTTTAGCACGTTCATAATTAATTGAGGACATTGTATGGGGAATTTGGGACACTAAACTGCACGAATACCTTTAAAATATATTCCCACAAGATAATTCTTGCAAACAACTTCATATATGTGCCTGATTACTTCTTACTGTAGCACCTAAACCAGGGGATACACCTAACGTTAACTGAATATGTACTAAACCTTGCAGTATACTTTAGATGGGGATTTGCTAAACAAATGTCCCCCAAAGATCTGTTATCAAACAGATCATTTACCTGTACCCCAACCTACGCCTTATGCACCCTGAACTACAGTGGTGGAATGTAACTAGTACATTACTCTACTCTCTTAAGTACAATTTTGAGGTATTTGTACTTTACTTGAGTATTTTCCATTTGATGCAACTTTATACTGCCACTACAATTAAAAGGCAAATATTGTACTTTTTACTCCATAGTTGCTTTTATAAATCATAAATCAACTAATGAACAACGTATGATGTATTATCATAGGTTAAGTGTTTTAACCTTTAGCTACAACATATGAACGTATTATGCATCAATAATTATAATCCAGATTATGAAATGGGTTAGGGTTGGGTATCGAAACCTGGTTGTATGGAACCGGTAGGAATCGCACCGGATTAGAACACAAATTTTTGTTCCTCATTTCGGTTCCACTTAAGGTGTCGACTGAAATATTTTCCCTCTGTCGCTCCGAAACGGACGTAAAAATATCACACTTTCTCTGTAGTCTACCGTTAGCTAGCTATCGTAAATGTAGGCTACTTTTAAAATTCCATATTTTCACTCTATGCCTACCAAAACGGACGTAAAAGCATATTAACCATTCACTGCACGTGATCGCTAGTATCACATCTTTGATGTCATTTTTCAGTTTTTCAAAAATCGGTTTAGGAATCGGAATCGTTTTAAAAGTACCGGTTAGGCATCGGAATCGTAAAAATCCAAACGATACCCAACCCTAGAAATGGGCCAATCTGCATAATGAGCACTTTTACTTTTGGTACCTAAAGTACATTGTGATGCTAACAGTCTTTTACTTTTACTTAAATAAGATTTGAATGCCGGACTTTTACTTGTAACACTACTACTTCTTCCACCACTACTGAACTATGCTATAGCTATAGTATGTAGTTTTCACACTTTTTAGGGCTGGGACCATATGCTTTTTTCCCGATTCGATTATTTCATGATGCATGGGTGTTGTTGATTGGATTTGTATTGCCATTTTCATTAATTGTGATTCTAGAAGTATTGCGATTCGATAGTATTGAGTATTGTGATTTTCTTTTCCTTCTTTAAAGCTACATTGGGTAAGAATGTCTCCCATCTAGCGGTGAAATTGTATTTGACAACCAACTGAATATTACTTTCTAGCCCCTCCCATTCCGATCGCGTTTTAACTCCTACGGTGGCCGAACCCGAAATGATCTCTTAGTATCTCCATCGTTTACGCGCAGCTGTTCTAGCCACTCCAATATTAACTTTGGTCTTATTGCTTTGCCTGTTGCGTTGGCGTTTCAATTCTCTTTTTCGCTTCCCTGGAGAGTAATCTCCTCCTGGCATTCGTCAACGTGCCACTGAGTGTAAAGGGCGAAAGGCGGAAGTATGTCCCTCTTTGGCTAATGTATTTTAAAGATGGAGGAGCTACATGGCGGCCGTCATTCGAGTGACTCGCCCGTATGTATTCTGAATGATTCTGAATGGCAGATTTTACACTTACTAGAATACTTTGACTAGTTGGTGGAAGTAATTACACATGAATGAGCACATATTTGTGAAAGAACAAAGGGGTTTTTGCTAAGGATCAACAAAAAAAATTACACAATGGAGGTTTAACAAAAACAAAAGTTGAATAATAAACTATAGACAATATATCATGAGACATTTCTAAAAACTAATTGCTTTCTAAAAAAGAATGCACATCACATGCCAGTCTGACATTTATTTCATTTGTAAAGAAGAACATAAAATAGATTTTCTGCTTTCACTCTGTTTGGCTGGAAACGGAAATGATGTAGTCGCTGTCAGCGGTACCGTTTAAACAGAAAATATTTAGGTGAATCATTTGTAAAAAAAAATCTATTCTAGGGAAAATAATCAATTTTAAAAATTGTCGCAAAACAAATTCCCCACCCCTAACACTTTGCTTTCCAAATATAACTGCATATTGATACCACAGTGTATACATTTAGTTGACATTTTATTGAGAAAGAGGAGTGAAATTCTTAAAGCTTTAGTGCGTAACTTTTTGATATTCATAAACGTCTGTTACATTCAAGCCATTGCCAAATGAGTTGCTACAAAGCTAATTAAGACTATCAGCTCCACACAACTCTCTCTGTGTTTCTCAGTATGGCTATGTTCAGAAGATTGTGACGTCCGGTGATTAAAATAGCCCCACATCATCACATCCCCTTCACCATACCTAGCGATTGGCATGGTTTTATTTCAGTTAGCCTAATAGCTGGTTTGATTTGCATTGAGAGATGATCTTATGGAAAGTACCCCATGCCAATCTCTAGGTATGGTGAAGGGGATGTGATGATGTGGGGCTATTTTAATTCCAAAGGCCAAGGGAACTTTATCAGGATCATAGTATCCTGGATCCATGAAATAACTGGCCTTTAAAAAGAAAAATCTGCCTGCCTCTATGGGAATTTAACATAGGGGTGTACTTACTTATGCCCCCTGTATTTTAAGGAAGAACATTTATTTATTTACGATACATTATTCAGTCACAAAGAAAATTGGTGTGCTTAAAGGTTGGATTTTTCCTCATTTTTTTTAATTAAGGCATTAAGATCAATTTCCAAAAGATGATTTTTTTTATTCCTCTTTTTTTAGTCAACTTTAGCATTCATTCATAAACTTATGAGCACCACTGTAACTGTGTGGAGGAGGGGTGGGAGTGTGTGCGCGATCACGGAAGGCTTGTATCATGTGGACGCGCCGACAGTGTTGTTGTCATTACTTTGAGTTCCTCATGGGGGGCGACAGAAACTACGCACTATAGCTTTAAATTACCAACATACTGTATTTCTGTATTAGCAGAAGGAACAGCTAAGTGTAGTTTGACTTGTTTTTCTCTTGCAGGGATGGGTTCGCTCTGTTCGAGCTCAGAAGGCAAATCTCTTCCTGCATGTGAATGATGGGAGCTCACTGCAGTCGCTGCAGGTCGTCGCCAGTTCAGAGCTGAATGATCCGTAGGCACTTCACTTTTTATTTCCAGTACATAATCCTTGACAATACCGTTTTAGGTATAAAGGGTGCACATGTTTAAAATCCACTGACTGTCTTCCACTCTTTTCCCCTTAAATGAAGGTTGCTCACATTTGGTAGTGCTGTCAAAGTCACAGGTACTCTTAGGAAAAGTCCACACCAAAATCAGCCCGTTGAACTGGAAGCGCAACAAATCCATGTAGTTGGAGAATGTAACCCTGTGGTAAGGGAAATACTGACGTTTGACCCACCAACATTTTGCTGCCTTTAAGTTATACCTCTTCTATGTTAGATAGTATTACTTGTATACAGGGCCACTAAAACTCAGCAAATGTGCAATGTCCAGAAGTGCAATATCTTAGCCATTTTACTGTTTGTATAGGTCACAGCAAATACATATGTATTTATTCATAATATATTTGTATTTTTCTCTATTTTCTTCTTGGATTTGCGAGTGCACTGTTGGGATTGCTACTTAATTTTTGTTATACAGTTTTGTGCAATGACAAAGGAATTCTGTTTCATTCTAACTCTGTATGTGGTCATTGTATAGGAAATGTCATTAAATAGTGTCGCTTTGTCTTCTTGTTTTAGGATTTTCCCTTCAAAATCAAAGAGAGACACAGCCTTGAGTACATTCGCCAGTTTCCTCATCTCAGGTGTAGAACAAATGCATTCAGCTCCCTGTTGAGAATACGCAGTGAGGCCGCTACTGCAGTTCACTCATATTTCAAGGTGAGAACGTCAGTGGAGGAGTTCTTAAAGTGCCCATATTATGACAAAATCACTGTTATTTTGTGTCTTTGGTGCTTCCACAAGCATACAAACTTGGGGAAAAAAACATCCATGCTGTTTTGAGTGAGATACTGGGTTTCTGAATGTGTCCTGCCTTCAGTCTCCGGGTGAGCTGTTCAAAATCGGCAGGGCTTTTTTACGTCACTAGCCGAAACGAGGTGGCTAACCGTAGCATGCTAGCGCTAGCCTGCTAGCTCGTTCTGAATGGCAAAACACTGCTACAACACACACTACTTCACCATAATCTACAAAAGAACTACTTACATATCCCTATTCTGCAGGTCCATCCATTCATCTTTGTCCGCTTATCCGGTATCGAGTCGCGGGGGGTAGCAGCTCCAGCAGGGGACCCCAAACTTCCCTTTCCCGAGCCACATTAACCAGCTCCGACTGGGGGATCCCGAGGCGTTCCCAGGCCAGGTTGGAGATATAATCCCTCCACCTAGTCCTGGGTATTCCCCGAGGCCTCCTCCCAGCTGGACGTGCCTGGAACACCTCCCTAGGGAGGCGCCCAGGGGGCATCCTTACCAGATGCCCGAACCACCTCAATTGGCTCCTTTCGACGCGAAGGAGCAGCGGCTCTACTCCGAGCTCCCCAACGATGACTGTGCTTCTCACCCTATCTCTAAGGGAGACGCCACCCTCCTGAGGAAACCCATTTCGGCCGCTTGTGCCCTGGATCTTGTTCTTTCAGTCATGACCCAGCCTTCATGACCATAGGTGAGGGTAGGAACGAAAACTGACCGGTAGATTGAGAGCTTTGCCTTCTGGCTCAGCTCTCTTTTCGTCACAACGGTACGATAATTTGAATGTAATACCGCACCCGCTGCGCCGATTCTCCGACCAATCTCCCGCTCCATTGTCCCCTCACTCGCGAACAAGACCCCAAGGTACTTGAACTCCTTCACTTGGGGTAAGGACTCATTCCCTACTTGGAGAAGGCACTCCATCGGTTTCTCCATTCTGCAGGTATTTCACGCAACGTTGGAAGTGCGCCCTTGTTTAAAAGAAGTTTCTCGGCTAATCCTGCCTTGTACTACTGAAGTTGTAGAAACAAACAGCTAGCTAGATGATGTGATCCTTACCTAGGTACTGCGCATGTGCGACTGCCAACAAAGATGTTACAGCAGTGAGAGGTCTCACTCTGTAGCTAAAACAGAGTCCTGAACACAGGGTGAAAAGAGGAGCTGCAGCAATGTGCAGTACAACAAAAATATGGTGATTTTGAAAATTAAACCATGTAAACCTATTCTGGTACAACCTCAAAATACAATTAAAGCTGCAAGCAGCGATGGACGGGCCCTCACTCCTCTGCGCGCGTCGGGGTTACCGGCGTTCGCCGCTCCTTGCGACCGTGCATTTGCGCGACACTGCAAATTGTCACCAATGAAAAGGGAACTCCCTGCTGAGTTCAATGATACCTCACATAAGACTCTACCTTAAATGGGTCACCAGTTATGAAAGGGAGCGTGGCTTAAGCATAGGGGGGCAGAACAAACTATCACCAATGAAGAAGGAACTCTCTGCTGAGTTCAATGACACCTCACACAAGACTCTACCTTAAACGGTTCAAATGTTATGAAAGGGGGTGTGGCTTAAGCATAGGTGGCGGAGTAAACCATCACCAATGAAGAAGGAACTCTCTGCAGAGTTCAATGACACCTCACACAAGACTCTACCTTAAAAAATGGCCGCCATGCCACGCCCACACCGTTTGACGAAAAGTTTTTCTTTTAATAACTTTTCATCTTTAAGGTGTTGAGATGGTACAGACCAAATTTGAAGTCCGCCGGATGAAATCTTTAGGAGGAGTTCGTTAAAGTATAGCACCTTGACTTTTAGGCCTACTTCCTGTTGCCACTAGGGGGAGCTATGACTTTAAGTAAATATCGGCCTTTATTTGTCCTCAGGGTTGGACTCTTATGAATCCTGTTTCGAGCCAATTGGACAATGTACATTCAAGTTACACCCACTTCCTGTTTTGAAACACACAAAATGGCTGCCCCGCCACGGCCATGCCCTATGACGAATGATTTTTCTTTTAACAACTTTTCATCTTTAACGTCTTAAGATGGCACAGACCGAATTTGAAGTTGTTTGGATGAAATCTCTAGGAGGAGTTCGTTAAAGTACGACATGTGGAAATGGCCAAAATCGCACTAATTTCGAACTTTGAAATCAAAATGGCGGACTTCCTGTTGGGTTTAGGGTATGGCTACAATGACGTTTTCTGTACATCTTGACATGTTACATATGTGTACCAACTTTTGTGAGTCTACGTTAAACGCACCGCAGGGGCTCAATTTTTTTAACTTTGTAGGGGGCGCTAGCGAGCCATTTTTGTGCGCCTATTCCAGAAACCCTTAAAATACGTACATTTTCACCAAGCTTGATGCGACTGCCAAATTTAGTGAGTTTTTAAATATGTTAAGCCCCTCAAAAAGGCAATTCATTTGCCGGGAAAGAATAATAATAATAATAATAATAATAATAATAATAATAATAATTCCTTCAGTTCCAATAGGGCCTTCGCCGCGGTCGGCGCTCGGGCCATAATTATAAACCTGAAAATGAGCATAATATGGCCACTTTAATAGAATATTTATTTGTATTTATTTTTTCCAGGAAAATGGCTTTGTGCAGATTCACACTCCAGTCATCACCTCAAATGACTGTGAAGGGGCAGGGGAGCTCTTTCAGGTTGAGGTGAGTATCTACACATGTATTTATAAATGTTTTTAAAGTGAAGGTCCCATGCTATAGACCAGGGTTCAACAACTGGCAGACTCAAGTCCAAAACCGGACCGCGAGAGGCTTCCAATCCGGACAGCAAAGCTTTTTGACACAATCGGGAAATATATATAAGTTATATGCGTATTTATCTTGTCGCTAAAGGAATTTTGGACAGAACAAGGCCAGAGACCTGTATGGGTCTACAAAGCTGACCTCATTCTGCCTGTTCAAAATGGCCTGCGACTGTTTGTTGCCATTGCTAGGTTGCAACGAGTTTGTTTCTACGAGGACGGTGTGGCATGGGTGTGCCTCATTTGCCTGGAGTCTGTTGCGATTGTCTATTATTTATTTAGTTGTTTATTTAGATAGGGACAGTGCATATTAATAGACATCAGTACAAGTACACAATGTAAATATGCTAGAGTTAACACCATAGCTAATTTTCATCTATTGTCCCTAGGCAGATAGATAAAAAGAAAAACATAAAAAAACAGTAACAAGCATGCAACACCCTCATAGTTTGAGAGGCAAGACAAACACTAACAACAGTCAAGACAAAATACAACAGAACGTGTGATTGTCACACAGTGAAATGTGTGAGGCAGTTAAAAATGAGTGCAGCTTTGGTTTTCTAAAAGCCAGAATTTTAAACGCGAAATATTAAATGCCACTTTGAAACTAAACACAGACACCTCGGGAAACTTACCCACAGCAGTCTGAGGTGAGGACGTGGAAAATCAGTGTTCAGCTAGGAAGTTTGTGCTTCTATCTTTAAGCGATTATTAAGCTCAGGTCAGCTTAAAAACAGCACTTTATTTAGTTACCCTTTGAGGAGGTTTTATTTGTATGGACTGAAAGGAATATTTGCAAAGCAAACTTAGATATGGTTTATGGCACTTTGTTTTTCGTTTCATCAGCCTGTTTGAGTTTATTAATGATTTTGCATTTTACCAAAAAGCTTTAACAAAGCAGCCTGAAAGACAGAAGAGAGCAGTGTTCTATCCTTTTCTTAAGTTATCCCCAAAACATGTTACTGTAAAACTAAGAACATTGTAGGGTACATTGTTCAAAAAAACGTTAACTAAACTGTTTCCTTTAGTACTTGTAGGTATCGAAATGTTTGGACCTCAGTAGGGGCGGAATGTCGACTTACTGGACCTCTTGCAGTTTAAGTTGAATACCCCTGCTATAGACCAGTGTTTCTCATATTGGGGTACGCGTACGCCTAGGGGTACTTTGAAGTACCGCAGGGGGTACGGGAGATTTTTTGCAAAATGCAAATTGAAAATTATGTAATGCATAATTCCTAAAATAATGATACTATAATAATGAATGAAGTGATGGATTGTAAACATTTGAAATGTAGGATTTCAATGTTTTTTCAGTCACGAGGTTGTTGTTTAGTACATCTATCACTGCCGACACTATATTGTACCTCTTCATATAGACTTTTTTTCTTGTTTCGTGCTGGTCACGGGGTGCTTGGCTTAAAGGAACACGCCGACTTATTGGGACTTTAACTTATTCACCGTATCCTCCAGTTAAATAAGTCCATACATACCCTTCTCATCTCCGTGCGTGTCGTAACTCTGTCTGATGCACCCACCGCTAGCCTAGCTTAGCACAGATCCTGGAGGTAACCGGTTCTAACTAGCCTACTGCTCCCAAAAAGTGACAAAATAACATGTTCCTAATATGTGATTAGCGCAACACCTGAAAAGCACCGTTGTTCCCCTGTTCCTCACCACGGGGCTTCTCAGGTGCTGCGAGCAAATCACTCCACCCAAGTAGCAGTGCTTCGCCTTTCTGAGAATATAGTTCCCAGTATGTATACTGTTAGAAGACGTCTGTGTCTCATGTGACCTTGTTATTTGTACACCCTGTGACTATACAAATCACATCATGTAAATAGGAACATGTTATTTTGTCACTTATTGGGAGCAGTAAGCTAGATGGAGACGGTTACCTCCAGGATCTGTGCTAAGCTAGGCTAGCGGTGGGTGCGTCAGACAGAGTTACGACACGCACGGACACGAGAAGGGTATGTATGGACTTATCATACTCTGGAGGATACGGTGAATAAGCTAAAGTCCCAATAAGTCGGCGTGCTCCTTTTAAACAAAAAAATTAAAAACAATTCAGAGGAGGTACATTATTGAAAAAAGTTTGAAAACCACTGCTATAGACATAACAGTATTTTAGATTTCTGTGAATCCTGTATGTAGATGGGTTAGATATGTAGATGGTGCTGCCTCCAGCGTGTAACTGTCAATCAAAGCTGTGATGTGAACAGAAGGATTAACGACATTGTTTGAAATTCTAAAAACCCTCTGCTTTCACCCCAGCCGTCGGGCCCAGAGAATGAAGAAGAGGAGAACTTTTTCTCTGTCCCAGCCTTCCTCACTGTGTCTGGTCAGCTTCATTTGGAAGTGATGTCAGGGTGAGATAAACCTACATGAATATAACTGCTCGTGATTTATAAAATTCACATATCCTACTTGTATGTTTAGCCTCAGAAAGTAAGAGACAGACACGTGCACGTACACGGAAGAACATTTCTAATTATGCCGTGTCTCTCTCCCAGGGCTTTTTCTAGAGTCTACACATTCGGGCCAACTTTTCGTGCAGAGAACTCCCAAAGCAGACGCCACCTGGCTGAGTTTTACATGGTGGAGGCCGAGGTCTCCTTCACACAGTCCTTAGAGGATCTCACCAAGGTACGTTATGCCGATGTCCTAAAAGTTATCAAAGTAACCCGATAACTTTTCACTCAGCTTATTTCTTTTGCATACAATCGATTGATTACTTACCCTTCTGAAAACCATTGGTTTCTGTTCATTTTAACAAGCTATGAAAATAAACTTCCAGGATTTGAAGTGTGTTGATATGTGCTGTACTATATAAACTTGGGCTGTCAATCGATTTTTAATCGCAATTAATCACACGAGTGTCCTAGTTAACTCGTGATTAATCGCACATTAATCCCAATTTTTTTTAATCTGTTCTAAATGTGAAAAGGGATACTTTCTCAAGTTTTTAGTGCTCAAGTATTTGAGACCGGATGTAACTCAGTTCACATCGACAGTACATGCAAATAACTTTAGTCTTGTGGAGAGAACCATCTGGAAGGGCTTTGAAACTCAACTTGCCATTCAAAATACCCTTTTATTTTACCTCTTATTATTATTATTATTATTAGCCATCCACGCCCGTTCATGGATGTATAATAAGACCGGTAAGACCTGTTCCTGTTCCGCCGTCTCATGTCTGCTGCAGACAGCGAAATCACAGCATGGGCCTGCGTAGTGGCATTGAAAGGAATTTGTGTTAACTCATTATTAACTCGTTCATTTTGACAGTCCCTAATATAAACAGAAGGGGTTTTTTTCTATCATTTTGTCATCTTTATTTTCCCTCAAAGTTGCTTTGCAAACTTGTAAAGGAGAGACTAAGTAGCATTAAAGTTGTCTGGTATTCTTAGATAAAAACGCAGTCGTCACAGACTTGGATCTTGGATGAAGTGAACTAATGTCACATCATATCAATTTCTGTGTAATGAAGTTCAAATGTTCCACTTGCCTTCTGTGACTTTTAAAGTTGCCCTTATGCACAGGTGCCCGGGAAAGCTTTAATTATTAAACTGGGCCCTGGTCTTTAGGTCATGGAGGACATGTTCAGATCTGCCACGGAGCATGTCTTGGCTCACTGTGCCGAGGACGTGGATTTGTTTCACAAGCATGTGACTCCCGGACACCGGGTGAGTCCTGAAGGACACTTATTTAACTTGGGTACATAATCTGACTCCTTATACCAACCGGCCACAACTGCATGGGATTTCATTATTATCTCAATTTACATTTCTCTCCTATTGCCTCCATACACTCTTAGGTCACTGTAGAAGCTATGCTGAAGAAGAGATTCCCTGCGTAAGTCTGTATTTTTCCAAACATAGCATATACAGTTATATCGGCTAAAGAATAAAGTCCAGGCCTCGATTGATTAATACTATCTCAATCTACCTTCAGGATTACCTACAGTGAAGCTATAGACATCCTAAACCGCAGCTCTGAGAAATTTGCCTTCCCAACAGACGTAAGTACCGATGTTTTATTTTCTCTTTGTTATGGGCAGACTTAATACAGGGTTTCCGTGGGGTCTTAAGAAGTCTAAAAAAGTCTGGTAGTATTATGTTCTGGGTCTTAAATCATCTTAAACACGTCTTCATTTTCTTACGTCCATGTAACGCTACCTCTAATGCTCATTGAAATGCTCCCGCAGCGCTTTAGAATGCTTTTTATTTTTTATTCCGTGGTGTTGTAGTCCTTTCTTTCGCTACTCCATATATAATTTGCTGTATTACGACTACAAATGAGACCAACATGCAACTTATATCGTAGCCAATCAGCTTTCCTGTTATTGGCGGGAGTCTCTTTGGGATTGTACTACGACATAAAACAGATTTTATTCTTTGGCTATGGGGAAGGGCAAGTTGAGCGAGAAAAAAACTGAATTTAGGGTAGGGCTCGGTTAAAGAACATAACATTGTATTTGAAGCCTACTGCTTCTTATGCAAGAAAGCGATTTGAACTGGGATTGCTGGGTGTACGGGCCATTGACTGTAAAGTCTATGGTACGGGCACTGGTGTCTCATGCAAAAAGTGAGGAACATCTGACTGCTGTGAAGGGTCTCCGGCCCCTGGCGGCCCCAGCCCCGTGCCCGGCCCCGTGCCCGGCCCCAGCAACTACCATCAACCTGCCTAGGCCAGACCCACACAGTAGCTCCGCAACTACCGTAAGCGACCTCCATGTCGCTTTTGTTCAATTTCAATACATTAATTTATTTTTCAAGTAATTTTGTGCACCCTGATCACCAATTAATACATTTTAAATGTATACACAGAATGTGTCTTACTACAAGAAAACGTCATGCTATGAAAATCATCCCATTCCCTAATTGTGACCAATGTACACTTGATGTCTCAGGGTCATTTATACAAATGTTTTGGGAGTGTCCCAATGTGTTTGCCTTTTGGAGACATGTAATGTATGTCTCACTTTTAGTGATCTGCTTGGAGTTAATATTCCACTGTCACCGACCTTGCTTTTACTTAATGATGACTCTGCCTTAGAATTGTCTCTACAGCAGATGTGTATGCTAAGGGCTGGTCTCACTGCAGCAAAGAAAATGTTGGCATTGCGATGGCAATCACCTCACACATTGTCGTGGCAGCAGTGGGCCAACTCTTTTCTAGACATAGGCCCTGTTTATACGAGAACGCTCGCGGGTGAAAACGTGAAAATATTTTATCAGATGTGCCTTTCGTTTAGACGCCGACAGTGTTTTTGGGGCTTAAAAGCGCAAAAAAGTGAAACCACCTTAAAAAAACGCTCCACTGTCGCGTTCCCGTCTAAAGGGTAAAAACGCAAAAGTCTGCAGCCTCTAGTGTTGTGGTGGCTGGTGACCCACCCCATATTTCATTAAATAAATCAAAATATAGTGATTATTCGCCCATGGCCACTCCGCCGTTGGGTATCCACAGCCTGCCTGTACTTGGTCCGGATGGCTTTCAGCTTTGATGATATCTGACTTTTACTGATAGCGACTTTCTCGTGTGGATATGACGTGAGTGGCCATGGGCGAGCGATCACTCTATATTTTGATTTATGTAACGAAATATGGGGTGGGTCGCCAGCCACCACAACAACAGAGGCTGCAGACTTTTGCGTTTTTACCCTTTAGACGGGAACGTGACGGTGGAGCGTTTTTTAAGATTTCCACTCTGGAGTGTGGTTTCACTTTTTTGCGTTTTTAAGCCCCAAAAACTCTGACGCCGTCTAAACGAAAGGCATATCTGATAAAATATTTTTACGTTTTCACCCTCGAGCGTTCTCGTGTAAACAGGGCCTAATTATGTGGTGTCTGTGGTTCTGGGGAGTTCTTTCTTTCGCTTGTACAAATTATTATTACTCTGTGTCGCTTTTATTCAATTTGAATACATTTATTTACTTTGCAGGTACGTATGCATTTTGTTGCAGTTTTACGTCGTGATATAAGTCTTAAATTTCATTCATAAAGGTCTTAAAAAGGTGTTTAAAAAGTCTTAAATTAATAAAAACCTGCAGAAACCCTGTAATATCTACTGTATTTTTTGCTACAAACACTATCATTCCACAGAGCTCCACATTGACTTTAGCTCTTCTTTTCTCCAGTGGGGTTGTGACCTGCAGACAGAACATGAGAAGTACCTGGTGAAACATTGTGGCAACATACCAGTCTTTGTCACTGATTATCCCTACGATCTCAAGCCCTTTTACGCAAGAGACAACCAGGATCATCCTGAGCATACAGTAAGACGTGGTTACACTGTTCAAAATGCTGGGTGAATCAATGATTTAGCCCCTCATTTCCCTCCTTGTAATGTCAGTTATCGCAGCTCTTTGCGTATCTACGCTGACGCTGGCTGTGGTTTGTGTGCAGGCAGCTGCAGTGGACCTTCTGGTGCCAGGAGTTGGAGAGCTGTGTGGGGGCTCGCTGAGAGAGGAGAGGCTGGATCTGCTGAGGGCTCGGCTGGAAGAGTAAGAACACATACTCCAGGGGTAGTGGAAGGCCCCTGCTAATATATTTACACTATGGTTGTCAATATTTGCTGAATTGCTTCAAATATAGTTGTATTTTTAATCCACTGAGATTAAGCATAATCCCACTAATGTCACCGCGCTAGCTGGTGCATTTCCCAAGTCCTGCAGTGGCTGTTTCAAATTAAAAAAAACTTTTTCTATACAACCTTCCACAACAGCTCCAACATCTTTTCTGCACTCTCGCCACCTCACAGGGCAACAATGTGCAGAGAGTTAAAGATATCAGCTGATTAAATCCAGACTAACTTCTTCAGTTATGTGTTAGCAGGTTTTTAAGCCCCCTGACTCACCACACATATGTAATGGTAGGAAAACTAGGATACACTGACATATATATTGCATATACACAAAGTATCTTACCAGAAAATTACTTTGGTAGAAGTTAAAGTCACCTTTTATAAGATAACTTGAGTCAGAGTCTTACAGTATCTGATATGTACTGTACTTAAGTATCAAAAGTCATTTTCTGATGTTAAATGAACTTCATTATTAGAAGATTGTCAACTTTATTGGGGCTTCCTTATAGTAAAGCATAATATTCAGGGTTTCCAAACCTTAAACATCAAATTCAAAGTCTGACATCAACAAAGAGAAGAGAAGAGAATTATCATGCTTCCTGCTCTTCTTGTTTAGTTTTAGCCTAGGGTTTTGGCGATTGGCGTTACGTCACCAACTGGAACGGAGGGTTCATTAACTTGCAATCTAGGAGCAATGATTCGCCAAACCTGCTTTTTTCCAGTCAAACACTTTTCTTCTGATTTTATTTTGTAGTAACTTAGAATATGCTTAGGGGAAATATATACTACCGATCAAAAGTTTGGGATCACTTAGAAATTTCCATTCCATTCCATTATAGACAGAATACCAGCTGAGATCAGTTGCATTGTTTTTTTTTAACCAGGGCAGCAGTTTTCAGATTACATTATGTGCTTACATAATTGCAAAAAGGTTCTCCAATGTTTTCTCAGGTAGCCTTTTAAAACGATATCAGATTAGTAAACAGAATGTGCCTTTGGAACATTGGATGAATGGTTGCTGATAATGGACAATGTAGATATTGTATTAAAGATCAGCCACTTTTTTCTACACCTTTTTTTCCTGTAATGGACCCCAGGGGTCACTTATAATTTTATAATTTTAATTTTCCATTACAGAAAGATTCTCGACTGTGTATTTTTTTCTTCTTCATTTTTTTAAAGAACATAACCAGACAATTAACATGATAAATATATTGTACCATCTAAATAAGAGGTTTAACTGACTGTGGACAAGAAGAAACCTTTGTCACATCTGTGGTGAACAACACTGACTAATAAAAAAAAAAGGCAAAAATCAGCCCTTGGTAGGGCTGGGCGATATGGAGAAAATCAAATATCACAATATTTTTCACCAAATACCTTGATATCGATAACGCAACAATATTGTAGTTTTGACTATTGGTGCTTTCACAAAATATTTACACAATAAGATTTTTGATAAATAATCATCAGTAATGTGGCTATAATGACTAAGTGGGTAAAGGTAAATAATAGAACCGCTACAACAGTCTGGTAAGTTCAGAAAATGACATCACTTTACTGTAATGCAGCCTTTAAAACCAGGAAAAGACTACACTTATGCAATATTACGATATCCAAAATCTAAGACGATATCTAGTCTCATATCACGATATCGATATAATATCGATATATTGCCCAACTCTAGCCCTAGGTGCTGGTCAATGTATCTTTCGCTCTTGAGTTCAACCCTAATATGCACAGCCCTTGTTCTGAATGTCGAACCCTCAAATAGAAGAGAATACAATATGAAGTTAGTTTTGTTATTTGTACATGGTTTGAAAACACACGAACGTGATGCTGGAGAGGATTGGCTTTTGTGTTGCGTCTTGACTTTGTGTTTTGACCAGAGGATCTTACATTCATTATCATTCTTTCCCAGGGCTGGATTGGAAGACACCTACAGCTGGTAAAAAAAAAAACACACACACACACATTTCCACGAACAGCATTTAAATAGAAACAACACACCAACAGAGTGGTGTTTGTATTTACATTTGTATTTATTATACAGGTATCTGGATCTGAGGCGTTTTGGCTCCGTCCCTCACGGCGGCTTTGGACTGGGATTTGAGCGATATTTGCAATGCATTCTCGGTGTCGACAACATAAAAGATGTTATTCCTTTCCCTCGATTTTCTCATTCTTGTCTTCTATAAAACACAGTTCCAGCTTAGTAGATCTTTTATAAGTCTGTATTTGCTGTCTATCAAACATCAAATAAATATGATATTCAACATTGTTTAAGTTTGAATTGGTTTATTGGTGTTTACATGCCATTAGTTCTTTTATAATGTCTCTGCACCTGCAATATGAAAACAATAAGCATTGGTATGTGAGATGACTGTCCCAATTGAATTGTATTTTAATCTCATCAGTTGTGCATCACTTTCCTACAACTAACTATGATAAGGAGTTTCATTCATCCACTTCTCAGTGAAGTGTTTAGTTCCATTAAATCATATCTATTGCACCTGTACCAACTTCCATTTCAAATCAATGTTGCATTTCACAGCAACTGACAGTATTTCAGTTTTCCACAAGATGGTGCTTTTCCCCAATTCCATTCAACTGAGAAAATGCCAATCTTTTTTTATGTCACAAACATCAGTATTGACTCTTAATTTGACCCTTTTTTCCCTCCAGAGCACAGGCTATATTTTTGAAGAAGTCTCCATCATTTAGCTGTGATTGATACTTTTGGTATACAACACACGTTGGATGTAATAATGTGAAATCAGACGCGTTTCCGTGTGAAATACTGTAACATCTGTTTTGTGTGGACGTAGATAAATAATATGTTACAAATCGATCGGTTCCCCCAATATTTCAACTCGTTTAGGGATCTTGGAGCTACTTTGTGGCGAGCTGTTGTCCCATCCTGTTCATCCCAGCTGTCAGCCCATCCCTCTCTCTCTCTCTCTCTCTCTCTCTCTCTCTCTCTCTCTCTCTCTCTCTCTCTCTCTCTCTCTCTCTCTCTCTCTCTCTCTCTCTCTCTCTCTGCTCGGTGGGCGTGGTATGAGTTAGGAAAACAAACTGCAGACACTACGGTACTTCCTCACCCTGCATCAGCTCACTTTCCCCGCGGCTCCTCGTCAGCTGTGCCGTGCGTAATTCCCCAACAATCGAGTTGCGCTTCTTGTTTTTCTTCTCCCTAACTGGATGTTATTTTTGCGCGCTGGTTGTTGCGCACAGCACCACCAGGAGCGACTGGCAACATCCCCCGACCCGAGCAGCTCTACTTTGATTTGAACAAATGGGGGGAGCAGACTGCACCAGGGAGAGCCGCACGCCGACAGCACTTTGAAACAGGCGAGCCTTCAGGAACCTTCAGTCATGTACTAGTGACAGACGGCGGTTGGAGACGTGAAAGACGCAGCAGAAACTGACACGAACATGAGCGGCGGTGAAATCATCTTCCAAGGCTGGCTCAGGAAGTCACCACCGGAGAAGAAACTGAGAAGATATGTAAGTGGATTCCACTTTCGCTCAGTTTCTCTTCTGTTTATGATGTGTTTGATTGGGGACAGGAGGAACCGAGTCTGCGAGTTTCTTTCTGTCAAAATGGTTATCCTTTGTCTTTCGTTCCTGTGCACGCAGTGAGTGGTGTCAAACTCAAAGATATTTGAAGTACAGCTGTAGCAGGTGCATCCCCTCCTTCCATCTGGACCCCTCATCTCTTTTTTTTAATGACCTACAGGAGGCACCACGTGTTATTATTGATTCTGAAATACAGTCTCAATCCATTCGAATCTAGAAATGTAGCCTATATATATAAAAAAAAAAATAAATAAAATAAAAAGCAGTTGCAAGGTTTTCCATATAGCCACCCAGTGTGGGACAACATGGATGTAAGCCTGTGTAACACCCGACAGCAGTCTATAATTTTGACTAAATAGCTCTCAGACACACACGGCCATTTGGCTTTATCCGATCATGATGAAGTCATGTCTAATCAAGCATTGATGTGACCAATTTTCATCTCCACTAATGTCACAACAATAGTTATAACTGCACAGCACTTGAGTGCCATGTTAAGACTTAATAAGCCAAAGCTGCTAGTCTCTTGCTGGTTGCTGAGCAAAAGGGGAATGGCTACAAATCAGATAATAGGATTTATGGAGGCAGATAGAACTATGAGACAATCTCCTATAAATACAGCTGTCCACTGTTTATGTATGGTGTTGCATTACCAGGCCTCGCCATGTTTCTACAAGCTGACTTTGCCATGATGTCATCTCTCTGTTTCATCTGTAAATCCATCCTTGAATGTCTTCAAATGTAGCCCCCTCATTGTCCTGTCATTTCCTCATTGTCTTCCACTTAAAGCTGGCTGATGTTTACACAGAGACCACCATGGTCCGTATGGAACAGCAGCTGCAACGGGACAGAGGAAAAAACTTGCTTGGTTCACAGCAGTAACTGTATAAACAAGGAGAAAGAAAAAGCCCTCACAAGGCATAATGGAGTTTAAAATAATGGCCTTCCTCAGGCAAGAGAGCAGGGAACAGCCTCTCAGCCTCTCTCACCCTGCCTCTCACCCTGAGCAATAACTTATAAACAACCACACACACACACACACACACACACACACACACACACACACACACACACACACACACACACAGTTTCAGTCAGGAAAAAAGTGTCATGAGATGGAGTGTCCAGAGCAGGCAGACTTGTGAATGTGATAATCTGTCCATCTGAAATTCCTTCCACTTAAAGTCAGGCTGCGGACAATCAGGGCCATTTACTCACCAGTATTGCTGTCATCTGACATAGTTGACGTCCTTATGCAGAGGGATATTTTCAGATACTACTTTCACATACCCGCAGACATTCCAGCCTGAAGGTGTGTTGTGTTTCTCAAGGAACCTGGTGGCAAGTTTTGATCGGCCATTATATTGGAATGAGCTGTGGAGGTGTAAGGAATGTATTTGTTTCCGAGCTGTAACTGACGCGTTGAACGCAACAGTTGGTGCTGTCGTGCCTCATTTTTAAAGAGATATATGCAGCAATGCAACAACACTTTTCCCTGTCTTTTCTACCTCTTTGTACAACAAAGTCCTCCCTAAACCAGATTAGGCCTGTGTTTGTTAATCAGTAGTTAGTTGTTGAAATAATTTGTCGTTGTATTCCAAAAATGTGTGACCTTACACAGATGGTTTCTATAAAAAAAAAAAAAAATGTGGCATGCAGCTGATGCATGTTAAAGGCAGTGCAGGGTTAGAACAGAGAGATTAAAAACAGGTACTACCACCACGCAGGTCTGGCATGCAAATTATATGCAAAGTCAGGGAGCCAAAACACTTGTGGCGGTTGAAGCCTTGGATGCAACCGGGGACAGGAGAAAACATGTTTATGCTCAGTAACAAGGACGACTAGTCCCGGTTAAATGTTTGCTAATGGTTGACAATGGCCAATTAACTCTCAGCAGTGACTCACTATTTCTACAACAGCTCACAAACACATGATGAGTATACACATTCGGTGTCCCCTCCCTCCCTTCAAACATGTGACAGCATGTGTAGTCACTTATCACACGCGCTGCATCTCCACAAGGAAAACAGTCGCGCTCAGATGTCTCAGTGCTGCTAAAGGAATCACTTGGTTTGGAAATTTCAAATCTTCTCGGTGGGCTGATCGAGGCTCCAGAGGTGGGCGGTGTTAGAAGGGGGAGGTGGGAGTGGCCTGGCTGCTTTTGTTGAATGATGTCCAGAATAAGCAGAAGGAACATGAAAACAACTGACTAATCCAGCACTTTACCCAGTGACCTCTTGCAGAGTTCTGTTGAGGTTTCTTTGAGACAATATTCTTCATCATGTCTGCTACCTTAACCCCCAAACAATCTTTTACAGTATGTAGGGCTGCAACTAACAGTTATTTTCATAGTCGATTAATCTGCCGATTATTTTCTCGGTTAGTTGTTTGGTTTATGAAATGACAAAAAATGGTTTAAAGGTCCCATGACATGCTGCTTTTTGGATGCTTTTATATAGACGTTAGTGGTCCCATAATACTGTATCTGAAGTCTCATTTATATAGGCCTTAGTGGTCCCCTAATACTGTATCTGAAGTCTCTTTTATATAGACCTTAGTGGTCCCATAATACTGTATCTGAAGTCTCATTTATATAGGCGTTAGTAGTCCCCTAATACTGTATCTGAAGTCTCTTTTATATAGACCTTAGTGGTCCCCTAATACTGTATCTGAAGTCTCTTTCCTGAAATTCAGCCTTGGTGCAGAATTACAGCCACTAGAGCCAGTCCCACAATGAGCTTTACTTAGTATGTGCCATTTCTGTGTCTGTAGCTTTAAATGCTATTGAGGAGGAGAGAGGGGGGGGAAAGGTGGAGGGTGGGGGTGTGGCCTTGACCAACTGCCACTTTGCTTGTTTTCAAGCCATGATCTCTCTCTCTCATGGGCGGGCCAAATTCTCTGGGCGGGCAAAGCAGAGAAAGGGGAGGTAATCTTCCTCCTTATGAGCTCATAAGGAGGAGATTCCAGATTGGCCCATCTGAGCTTTAATTTTCTCAAAGGCAGAGCAGGATACCCAGGGCTTGGTTTACACCTATCCCCATTTCTAGCCACTGGGGGACCATAGGCAGGCTGGGGGAACGCATATTAATGTTAAAAAACCTCATAAAGTGAAATTTTCATGCCATGCCACCTTTTAATAAAGAGTCGATCAGTGTTTCTCCAAAGCCCAAGATGACGTCCTCAAATGTCTCGTTTTGTCCACATCTCAAAGATATTCAGTATTACTGTCACAAAGTCAAAACTCAACCCAATTTGTCGATTATATAGTATAGTTGGCGTTTAATTTAATAGTTGACAACTGGTCGATTTAATTGATTAATCTTTGCAGCTCTAATCTCTTTTCTGTAGCTGCTGCTTCTTCCTTTTACTTGAAGTAAACAAAGGCAAGAAGCAAAAGAAGATCTAGTCTTACTTCTTTGTGATGTCCAATGTTGACATATGCGTAATAATTCGTCCTCGCAATGAGTCATGAACGTATGACTCGTACTTTGCCTGCACAATATGAATCATACTTGTCATAGTGTAAACAGTTTTAACTCCTGTTCTCAGGTCGGGATCAGGCTGCTGTTGGCTAAACCCTCCCATGTGCACGTTGTTGTATCTGACATCACAAAACATGTCTGTTCACATACAGTAAAGCATTGCCACATTCCAGACAGATCATATCGGCTTTCTCCCGCTGCCACTTTCTAAGGGCTTTACCGTCTCGCTCTTAGAGATGGAACATCCAAGAGAGAGGAAGAGAGTTTTCGGGGGGGGATGGACGGACGGACGGTGAGTGTTCATGCAGGCATAGGCTAGCAGCAGCCGCCTGTGTCCCACTGTCAGCTGCTGGGTCTGCTGTTGTTTTGCAGAGGGGCTTTGGGAAGTCCTTGCCCTCAGAGGTCAGCGGAGAACGCCTCCCAGTTCCTGCTTTGACAGACACCCAGCGCTCACACAGACATTTTCCTTGTTCCACTTTATCTGTGGGCCCTCAAATGGGCCTTTCCCCACAAGCTACAACACTGGGGTGGCTTAATGTGGCTACAGTATCAAAAGTCAGATTAGTTTATCATTGTTGAATATGTTCGCCTACCAGGATCCTTGTGATTGACATAAGCAACCTACCACCAATGTAAATGATGGTAGGTTGCTTATGTCAATCACAAGGATCCCGTTATCATATCTGTTGATTATTTTTATTTAAGCAGCAAACTGCCTTACTGAGGTTAACAATTTCTTTTAGTCTGATTAATCGCTTATTACTTAGTATTAGAGCTGCAAAGATTAATCGTAGTAGTATGAAAGGGTCGAAAATCCATGTAGGGAGGTTGGTCGGGGTGGAGGACGGGTCAAACACAGGACTTTCACCCAGGAGACCGGGGATCGTGTCCCGCGTGTCACGTTTCCTAAACTCAACCGCCGCTTTCTTCTTTTACTAAACCCAACCCGTCCGCTGTATATGGCGCTCAAAATGCGAAAGTGGCGTGTATGTTCACACGATAACGCGCCACCTGGCTTTAGAAAGTGGTATGTATGTTTATGGGAAGTCATGATGTGACGTTGCAGACTCCCGTCCGCAGTATACAGCGTAGACATACAGTATACGCGGATAGCTCAAAATGCGTACAGATAACACGCCACTTGGCGTGTATGTTTACGCGAAGTCATGATGTCATGTTGAAATCTTAACTATTAATCTCTTATCAAAATTGTTTTTGCTGTAGATCAACTTAGTAATATTTTTCAGCAGTACATTGACCGTCTTAATTGACATTCATAAGAAATGAATGCATAAAAGTCACAATTGTTTGTCACAGAATTATACTTTCTCAACTTTTTGACCTCCGTTCTTCCACATTCATTGTGAAAATCCCAGGGTGGCCTTGTTTGAACCTATGTCATAATATCCTGTCCTTTGCCATGAACACAGTTTAGCCTGTGTGTTTTCTGTCCCAAACTTAATTATTGTACCACTAGCAGATGCCAGACTTCCTTTGGATGGTACCTACAGGAAGTGTTGTGACAGAGGTCCACTGGCAGGGAAAGAAATTAAATTGGTCTGTGAGTATATAAATGCATTTCCATCTATCAAGACTCTATCAGCTGATCTTAAAATAGTGCCATTCTGAAGGTAATTAGATCGCATTGATTTTTCTCTTGTGATTTGGACCAGCAGTGAGAATGGTTTTACTTATCTGCTCAAATCTCAGAAAGAACACTATCACAGGGGTGATAGTTTTATTTAATGGTGAAAACAGCTGACCAAAACAACTTTTGGGATTAATCCATTTTTATTTTAGACCCCTCTACTGATACAGAGATCATAAACGATTACAGCTCAGGAGAACATTTCACCGTTGATACCAGAACCAAATATGTTCATTTGGCATCTACAAGATGCAGTTTGATAATTCTGACTAGGGCTGAACGATTAATCATTTTCAAATTGAAATCGCGATGTGAAAGAATACGATTAGCTAATCGTGAAGACCGCAATTAATCGAATGGGAATTATTTATTTGAATGTTTGGTATAACATTTGATTTAACATTTTTTATTCGTCTTTTTTTTAGCTTTTTTCATTAGATAAATGCTGGAATGATAATGTTACTTATCACAGATTGTTTACAGAAATGTCCTATTTTCAGTGGATCTTTGATTTGATTGATTCTCATTGATTTCTTATTACTTTATTAAACATGATCGTAGAAAGGTGCAATATGTAGCTAAAACTAAAATGGTAATCGCAATATCTGGCAGGAAAATCGCAATAGGATTAGACTATCACATAGAATGAAATGGCCACTGATCACAGATACAAATTATAGTTTGTTTTAATGTCCTCCTAAATGTGTCTGTGTGTGGCTACTTTATCATGAGCCAAACACACCTACTATGTGTACTGTAGTACCGTTAGGTTGTTCCACTGTCTGTTCTTTCTCCTTAAAGTGAAATCTAATTTCTGCACTGTTGATTAGCTCCAAACACAAAGTCATATACAGGAACCGTGCTACCAGCTCTTACATGTACTGGTAGCTTACAGTACATGTCACATGACTGTCATTAGATCGGCCTTCTGAAGCAAATGGACTTTGCAGTAGTGATGTCAGTCGGTAGAAATGCCTTATGGCCATGGTGAGAATGGCACAAAAAGTCATTTAAGTATCATTAGTAAAAGCATTTGTGTACAGAAATATGAATACCAGTGCTGATATTTGAGGTTTCAGTGTGAGATACTTGCGTTGGCGTTGTAATATGTGCTGACAGCCATTTATTGTTCTCTCAGCATTTATTTACACGGGGCGGTTGACGTAGGTTGACACGCTCTTTTTGACCGGCGCCCTGCTTTATGCTCCCACCACGCCTTTCTGACGGCCCCTGTTTGAGCAGCTTGAGCTTAGATGCACCATGGCAGATGGTGAGGGACAGAAACCCTGTGTTTTTAAAGCTTACAAAGACCTAGAAATACAATTAAAATCAACATACTTTTAATTAGTGAATGCAACTATTTGGATTACTACCACACTACAACCCTTTGCAAATGCAATTTACATAACCATGACATTCTTGCGAATGTGAAATATCTTGAAATAGAAATCCGAATGTGTTATTTTCTGTGATATTTATAAATGTGTTACAGCAGGTAGATCCTTACCAACCACTGACATGTTGCTTTCTCTGTAGTCTACCATTAGGTAGCTATCGTAAATGTAGGCTACTTTTAAAATGCCATATTTTCCCTCTGGGCTCACCAAAACGGACGTGAAAGCATATTAACCATTCACTGCACGTGATCGCTAGTAAACATATCACATTTTTGATGTCATTTTTCAGTTTTTCAAGAATCGGTTTAGGAATCGGAAACGTTTTTTAAAAGTACCGGTTCGGCATCGAAATCGTAAAAATCCAAACGATACCCAACCCTAGTGATGAGCCCCTAAAGGTTCCACTTAAAGGAACAAGACTATATGGAGTAATTTCCTGAAGAAATGATCTATTTTAACAGTATGCAACAGCTGTGAAATATATATGCCTACGGTACAATTCTTGAGATTTTAGTGTGACAGTTAACAACCCAGGGAAGCTCTCGGTGACCCACCTGCTGCAAAGAACGAAGATGTTTGATCAGATGATTAGAAGGTGATGAAGGTAAACTCCTCAAAACCCGACGCTCACAATAGAATTGCAATTAAATGGCATTGGCATCAGCCAAAAGATTGATAGTGTGCATCCCCTGAAAATGTGTCTGTCACTTTGTTCCTAAGCGAAGCGGTAGTTGACAGTCATTTTGAGCTTTGTATGAACCAGCCAAGGATACTGTATGACCTGTGTAGGCCGTTGCATTGTGTAATAGGAATGTATCACTAATGGCTGTAAATATGCTAACATTAGGTTGATATGATGTGTTGTTTTTCTGTTTCATGTGAAACACTTGCCTTGCTGCAATAGTTTGTAGGAGTTGAAAATGTGTAAGCAAAGTGCCTTAGGGCTGAGGTTGTGGTATAGGTGGTTATATTTGTCAAAATGAAAACAGCTACATGCGTGCACATGTTTCTCTGTATAGCAGAGATAAATATTTTTGATTTAGGAAACATTGATACAATGAAAAAGTGTTTACGAATTATAGCCAAGGTGATGAAATTGAATTGCATCTCTGTAATAAGAATATATTTAGGATCGGTTGGCTCCTTTAATGCTTAAATTCTGTCTACCTCTAGTATCAACATAGTTTAGATTAGAGATTATTCTTTCATCGAAAATCCAGACAGTGATGAGTCATTGCAGTTCTTTCTTAGGAACCTAAGCTTCCAACAACTAAGTCTCAGAAAAGAAAAACACATGAGTAAGGTAACCTGTGCACAAATACATACTTCACTGGAACACAGTGAGTCAACATAGGACATGTTCATCTAAGTTTAGCAGAGACAGTGCTGCAGATCACTGACCTGTGTGTCCAAGGTTTTTAGGTGACTTAATGCACCCACTGGTGGGCATCACGGGCATCATGCATTCCTCCAATAATCCTTTTAACACATCAATTTGATTGTTTCAGTCATGATTAGCTCAGCTAAATATTTCCTCTGTAATTTGGTTCATTTGGCCATTTTGTCGTTCAGACATTTCATTCGTTTGGTATCTGCATGTCGTTGGGGTTTCAGAAAACATGAAGTTCTCCGGGATGCAGTGACATGTATTCATTCCCACATATGACAGCATGGCAAGTTATAAAGGAATATACAACGCTTTTACGTAGAAATCATAATCACAATTATTTTTGGTCAATATTGAAATCATGATTTTTCACTTAAGTGCGAGTACTACTTAAGGGGACCGGTGTGTTAACCCAAACCGCATCTTTTTTCTAATCTTAACTAGTCGTTTTGGTGCCTAAACTTTACTGTCGTCGCCGCAGGACGTTCACCTTTTGTCGGCCAAACTCAACTGCAACGGCCACTAAAACGACCGTAACCTCACGGTGCCCTGTACCTGGCCCACAGTAAACTTTTTTTGGCTAAATTTAACTGTCAATTGGTCAGAGAGAGAGCTTTTTTTTATTGTTTACCATGGTATAGTTCTTTCACAAGAATGTTCTTCTTAACTATTGCTGCCATGTTAGTCCTGTTCAGTAAAAAGTACTTTAAACTAACTTTCAATTCTTAAAGGACAAATCCGGCGCAAAATGAACCTAGGGGTTAACTACATATGTGTACCGAGTCGACCGTTCTCTGGGATATGTTTTCATGCTAATCGAATGTGACCAGTTTTAGCGCAAACCGCTAATTAGCTTATAATGCTAGTCATCGGGGCACGCAAAAGTAAAGAGACGAACGCAACAATATTTTTCAGTGAAAATCAGAATAATGATACAAAACTGATCATTCCCTACAATATTGTGAATCATAATCCCAATTGCAATATCATTCAAAATAATCACAATTAGATTTTTTTTCTCATACCGTGCAGCCCTAATCTAAAGCAACCTTGGTAGGAGTTAGAGAGACCGGGAGACGCTCACGGCACGGCGCACCCTCCATACGCAGACATATATGAGCCGCGTCAGATGGCAGAGGCAGGGGAAGTAACACAAAGAGTTCTGATTAAAGTGCTTAATAATGCTCCCTGTTAGTCAAACTGTCAGGGCGGGCTCCCGCTAAATAAGCCCATCCTTTTGCTGATACGGAGACATGGCGAGAGAATACTCATTTTCCTAATGATGGAAGTGTTCAACTGCAAATTGAGGCCAATTATATCTATTGGGAGCTTTTGAGAGGTTGTTTTTCATAGGATGCGCTGCAGATTTTGCAGATCATTGCTCCCGTGAAGGGGAGTGAATGAGCACCGTAGGTACCAAATACAGCATCCCTCTTTATCATCATTACACCTGTAGGATGGAGCTTTCCGTCACAGTCATATGAAGACATTGTATGTGGAATCATATTTCCTATAGCGTCATGAAAGCCAAAGCACGTCGGGCTCTACTCTACTTGCAGTAAATGGGATTCAAAGCTGATGTCTTGTTTCAAAAGGAGAATGTGAACTTGGCAGTTCTACACATGAGAGAGATATCAGGAGTTAAGTGTTCCTAGGCTGTCTATCTTGGCGCTCCATGGCTAACCTCCCACCTTCTTTATTAACACACAAGAATTTATGGGCCTGTTTGGGTCTTATCTGCATGTGTTATGTCTTGCAGCTGCTGGCCTTCCAAGGCCAGTGTTTTGACTGTTGGGAAACCTGAGCAGTTTGATTTAAATTGCAACGGTGCTTTAATGCATCCGCTGGACTTAAACGCCTGTAGTTTTATACTCTCAGCAATTCTGTTTAACATCTTTTCATGTTTACTTCTCCGGGAACGGGACAGAGTTGTGTCCGACCCAGGAGCATCTGGATCTCTTCACCAGTCAAGACAGAAAATGGAGCTGGAGCTGCAGAAAATGCAAAATGGCCACTCGTTGTTGGCACACTGTTGGACTCCTGTTTTGTTTATGGTGTGATTTTATTGGAAACGCTCCAGAAACGTGTTATAAACATTGTCTGGGACAGCTGTCTGCTTAATATCTCGCTCCGAGCCAAGATGGGGAGCCCTGTGTAAACTGTGAGATGTCCGAGGAACTTCCCAATGCTCTCTCGTGTTCATTTGTGGTTTATTTAACTACTCAATGTAACATAAACCAATGTCACATAGGTAAATGAAGATACACGACACCTGTCAAGCGCAGAAAAGAAGACCAAAAAAAAATGTTTGGAGGACTATCCAGCTCTTACATGACTTCATGTTCTGCTTTTTTAAAAGTTTTTATGGAACGTTGGAAAGCATAACAGTTAGAGCCGTAACAATTCCAAATTTTGCTGTATGATAAATTGTCTCAGAAATAATTGCAATTAACAGTCTAATCGTCTCCGTCAGTCAAATTTATAAATATTGATTTATTACTTTTTCAAACAAATTAACGTTTTTAATGAATTCCAGGATATGTCCTTTGGTTCTATCACTGTCATGTGACCCAGATCATGTAGTAACACAGGAACACAGCCTATGAAGTAAACCACGTCTCTTCACTATCATAAAACGTTAAGTAGTATTAAAATTGACAATAGAACATGTATCCTCATCAATAAAAAACAAAGCATTGCTCAATAACAAACAGATTAACAGATTAATTTAGGAGTACAAAAAATAGTCATCACTATTGGCAAAACCATGTGGCAAAATAGTCATCACTGCTTCTGTACGTTTTTTGTTATTATGAACGTGTAAGTGCCAACAACGTCCAAAAACTAACATATCTTTAGCTCAACAGTCCGACCAATAATCACTTATATAATTACAATTTGCCATATCCAAACAAAATCAACAATTACCATCAACAGTCATACCCCTTAGGAACTTAGCTAATGTTAGCAATTATTTACGGTTAAGCGAAGAAACCGCAGTTACGTAAAAGAGTTGCGATTAAACAATTATGTCATAATTGGTACAGGCCTAATGACGATGCACATTTGAAATGTGTTTTTGTGCTGTGTGAATGGCCAGGCGATTTTCTTCAAATGGAACTGGATTGCGTTCCCTCGCTTGGAGAAATTCCCATCTGTTCCTGGAATGTGGGCTGATGTCATGTGTGACCCGCTATCGATTAGGAGCACATAATCAGGGCTCTGTCGTCATTGTCTGCTGCAGCCCGTCCTGCTTTGTCCCTTCTCACTACATTAACCATAGTCACAAGTGTTTAGGCATTCACTCATACAATCATGGCCATTATAGCAGTCCCACCGTTTTCATTCACGCATTACAAAGTTATCCTGACTGCTGCAGTGTTGTTGAGAGCCGTTTTCTGGAAAGATGAAATTCTAATTCTCGAACATTCCTTATTCAGGCACCAGCAGGGACAAGAAATGAAAGTCACTGATGTGCTAAATGTTCCTCTGTTGTTCTTCTGTAGCTAGGGCTGGGTTTGGAATTCAATACTTTTTAGGCACCGGCCGAATTTCCTCTAAAGTATCGAGTATCAAAAAATGCCTCGTCATTCAATACCAAATTGAGTAAATCGCGTCCGCGTCAGAGAGACATGCAGGAAAAACACGGGCTCACGTAGTAGTAGTAGGAGCTAAAAAAATAAATACAAAGATTTGTGTCATAATGTGTAATGTTGGAATTTCTTTTGTTGAAATGGATTCAATAAAAATGGTATGGAAAAAAATAGGGATCGGCCAATACTGGTTTTTCAAGACAGACACGGATTTTTAGTAGCCTGTTTGACACCAGACCCTTCTCAGTTGTAACTGAGAGTGGGTCTGGAAAAGGTTAATTCACAATTCATTTCCAAAGGGGCGTCGCCAACGGACACCGCTCAAATACCTCTGGGCACAATTGGATAGTCCTTCAACCAATCAGACCAACGATCCAGGTGACGTAGCAGCGACAGCGGCATCAACAGGTTGCTGCGCTTCGATGGCCATCATGTTGAACAAAAAGCTGCTCGCCGTCGCTGCGCTATCGTCATCGTGTAAAGCCCGCCTCAACGGCTGTGATTGGTGCCTCGACTTGGCCAGACTGACTTGCAGAGCAAATCTCAAATTTGCCGGAAGTTCGTCAGGGTTTTCCCAGGCTAGATTTTTAGTAGTTAATGAAATAGATAACCTATATGCATTTACAGTGAAAATGAAAATCCTTAAATTAAAATTTTGGAATGTTACAAACTCCAACACAAAACTTAGTTTAGATGCTTTAAGCAATTATTTAATAAATGACAAACTTTCAACATAATACCCAGTAAAAGATAGTCAGATATCGTTGTGGGCGGGACATTAAGTCAGACTCAGTGGTTCGGTATTTATGAAATGGACCACCGGAGGAAAATAGGGGAGGGTCATGTCTTTTTATTCTTTGTTGAGGGGAGGGTCACCCAAAATGTTTTAGTCTGGGAGGGGGGGGTCACCTAACTTTTGTATTCATGAAAAAAGCAACATTTCAAAGTGGCTTGTTTGGTGCATATGTTTTCATGTAGCTCTTAGTCTCTGCCCTCCTTCGCTACCAGATGGGTCTGACCCATGAGTTTGCTGGGGGGCAGAGGGAGCACTGCCCCCCTGGTGGCTGAAACGGGTAATTGCATTGTTTAAAAAAATGAGTGGAATAATTAATTATATCTGGCATGACCAGATATTTTATAAATATCTTAAATAACACAAAACTAAATGGTAGTAGGTAATACATCAGATTTCGTATACTGCTTTAGTAAAAATAATATTACCTGGCTGACGATGGTAGCAGCAGGACGCAAAAAACGAAAGTTACTGTTACACTATGTCTGGACATCTTGCCGTGCCAACGTTGCAATAGAGGTTTCCTAAATGCCAGGTGATGTCAGCTTACTAATTGATTGCGGGTTTTGTGTAGATTTGGACTTTTATACGTTTATTCCACTTTGTTTAAACGGCGAAGTGGAGAGGCCTCGTTCACCTGTTCGGAGCCGGCTGGTGAAAGTGACGCTCGTATAGGCCTTGCTGGATACACCGTGTCATTTACCTTTTTGTGGATCTACTGATCGCTGTGGATTACTTTTTTTTTCATTGGATTACAGCAAAATACGGATCTGTTTTCTCAACGTGTCTTAACGTTTTATGGTGTGGCTGCGCTTCGTTTCTGCGTTTGGAGAGGCATCTCAACAGACTGTAGGTCCAACACTGATTGTCACTGTTACATTTTAGTTGAATTTAAGTGTCGGGGCATTCCGCCACCATCTGTCTATTGCGTTCCGAGACAGTCGTACCGCGATTAGATTTCATAAGGGCGAATTGTTAAATTGTTACAATGTAATTTAAAATCTGCTTTAAAAAATAAACATACATGTTTTGGAATATAATGTTCAGCTTCGGCAGCTTTACCTATGTGCTAAAATATACAATGACTGAGGAAGCCTAGTGACGAGTCCATAGCAACCAGTGGTAAATTTGTTATTTCCCAGTGTCCTTTGCTGAATGGTCTAAATGTTTTATTGTTTTATTTCATGTGAATACTAGTTTACTAGAGGAGTAACTTAGTATTTGAAGTAATGCAGTAATGCAGGAAGTATGCATTTAGTTTCCATGCTTATTGTGTTTTCACAACAATGTTAGTGAGTAAATCTACTGAAATGGCCGCCACACCATAACAGAGGAGTGGGGATGCAGAGGTTATCTCGTGTATGTCATGGCTGTTGCTAAGCTCAAACTAGCACATAAGGGGAGGGTCATAGAAAAATTATTACTGGCGAGGGGAGGGTCAAGTCTTATTAGCCTAAAGGTCCCAAAACTCCTCCGGTGGCCCCTTAAATAAATAACAAACAGTCCCTAATCGGCCAGGGTCGATAATAGGTGTATCCCTAGAAAAAAGTATCGTTCAGGAACCGGTATCGAAGTCGCAGTATTGGTATCGGTTCCCGTATCGAACATTTTTGAACGACACCTATCCCTATCTGTACCTTATTAAGAAGCCAGGAGGAGCATAGAATAGATGTGGGATGACTGCATCACAGGGCGTTCTTTTAGGAGGGCTATGTTCTGCTGTCCTTATATAGAAGCAGTAACCATCCAGGATGAGTGACATGGAAAGCTGCATCACGCTAACATATGAGCATTTGGTCGTCTCCTAGAATTATTCATAATAAAGCTTGGTTGACCTTTCAAAACAAGGTTACAGGTAGGACTGTCATGACTAAAGAAATTCTTACTCGACTAACACTTGCATGATTTTGTCAACTAATCCATTAGTTGATTTAATCGGCAGATTTTTAAAACTGTGTTTCTTTCAGTCTCGTTTTTACCACTGATGTGCTGATAAGTTTATCTGTGTTTTTTTTGCCCCCAACGGCTCTAGGGGCACTAGGATTAGGCACTGGTTATGGTTAGCGTTAGGGTTAGGTGCCTTGGAGGCAGCGGTCGCAGCGCTGCCTGGAAGGACCAGTTGGGGGCAAAAAACACCATCGAGCGATAAGTTTCTTCAATGTACTGTAAGTCATTCAGCACAAAAAAGGATACAGAAAATGACCAATTGACTAAAGAAATCTTAGTCGATTAAGACCAAAACGACGGATTAGTCGACTAATCGACTAAGAGGGGACAGCCCTAGTTACAAGGTGCTTTACAAGGGAAAGTCAAGATAAAAATATTATTAGTTTGATACCTCAGTATTGGTACTGATACCAAAACTATCCTCCTCCCACCCCATATCTTACTTGAAGAATATGAAGATGTTTTTCTACAAAAACATTTTTCATTTTACAAAAGAAGCCAAACTTATGGCATACTGAACTTGGGCTGCTGGGAGTCCGTATTGGCTGAAATTAGATAATAAAGATCTCCCCCCCTCTTAATTGTCTCCATGCTATGTCTCATCCCTTAGAAGCCCACCAGTGGGACCTGTGAGAACACTGATGGGAGGCCTCTCCCTTCACCTTTTACTATAATTGAGCAGTAATGGCCCAGCACCGGTGCGTTTCCCTGCAGTCTCATCAAGGCGATGTTCGTGTGTGTGTGAGCTGTCGCTCACATCAAACACTAGACATGTTGCCTGAGGCGTCCGCTCTGACTGCAGCCGAGTGTGTCACAAGAGAGTAAATCGCTCTGCCCCAACAACACATGACCTTTACAAAAGCTGGTAATAGATGAGAACATGTACGCAGGCTCTGCCGCAGCGCCACAGTGCCGCTGCTTGTGCAGTTGTATAGTGCAGTGTGTACTGCAGCAGCAGGTAAAGCAGAGTCAAAGATGACTGCCTGGTGCCTCCTCTTTGTCTTTTGAAAATGCACAGGTGGGATGAAAAACACAGGGCTTGTACTGGAACCCACCTAACATTGAAATGAAATGCAGCTATGCATGCTTGCCACTATGGCTGGTTATCGCCAATGATGGTCCCGATTTGATTACGTTTCCGATTTCTTATGAATTTGGTTAGGTACATTTCAGTTACAATACCAATTTTATTTGGATATAAAAGATATTCTCAGAAAACAAATATTTTGTATATATATATATATATATATATATATATATATATATATATATATATTTTTTTTTGCACACAGGTTAATGTTAACATTAAGAATTCACCCGCAAAAAAGGGGGTCAATTCACCACATACATGGCGAAAAGCCATATATTAAAAGATTGATTTTGCAGGGGCCTGGATAGCTCGCCTGGTTGAGCGTGCGCCCCAATGATATGCGGCCCTTTGCTGCATATCATTCCCCCCTCTATCTCCCCATTTCCTGTCTTCAGCTGGCCTATGTAATAAAGGCCTAAAATGCCCCCCCAAAAAAAATCTTAAGGAAGATCGATTTCGGGATTTTGTTAATCGATATCAGATCACTCAAACAAAGATACAACAGATAAGCATAAGGATTTTTAACGATATTTAAAAGACAGAAAATAATACAAATGCTAAACAAGGGGTACTACAGGTGAAAAAAACAAGGAAGATAAAGAAAAAAAAAATTGCCAGTAACATATCGGGACTGCGTTAATACACTGTATCATAACTAAATTCACATAGTGCTGTACTCCATCAAATCAAGTCAACTTTATTGTCAATTCTCTCAAAACATGCCAGACATACAGAGCAATCGAAAATGTGTTTCTCTTTGACCCACGGTGCAATAAGTACAAAATATATACAACATACAGTATACACAATACAGTAAATACATTCTAAATAGTGCAAAAGTGAGGCAAAACCAAACGGTATAGAAAACTAAAGAAATCAAAAACGTGCAATACAAATGAAAAATATAAAATATTAGTGAAAAGTGTTCCGGAGTGTCTTTTATAATCTAATCAAGTTTGTTGTTGTTTAATCCTAAATGAGGAGTGACTGTAAAGGGAAGCAGAAAACCTGTTCTATATAACTGGACCTCTGTAGCTAAATGTAAACTGGCCACGGTAGAAGCTCCTCTCCTGCTTTTACAGGAAGAGAGGTAAACAAGAATATTGTAAACCTTTAACTTGGATAACATTCATGTGTAGTTTGGATGTTTGCTCATACACATTTAAAAAACATGTAGACTGATGCTTATCAGTCAGACTGTTGACACAGCCTACTACTACCACCACACATGCGCGCGCGCACACACACACACACACACACACACACACACACACACACACACACACACACAAACGCTCACTATGTATTGCTCTATTGCTGTACGTAGAAGGCACACCTTGGATAATTGTCTAGGCCACAACCACCCCTGAGTTTATTAGTCAGTGTTACTAGGACAGCAGAGTGATGAGTTTAAAGACAGGAGACCAGGCTTGTTTGTTACAGTGTTGGTTTAGATATGTGCAAATACACTTAATGATTGCTGTGACTTATCAGCTGCCGCTGTATATTTTTCTCCCAAAATGCGGTATATATAAAGCCCTGGAGAACTGTCAACACATACCAGACAACTGTATCTCCTTTTGTATGAATTTGTTTTCCCACAGTATCATTGTTTTGCAGAGTGCCAGAAATAGAACAAACCATGTCTACTTATCAACATGCGAAGAAACAAAAGAAAATTGGCCAGACCAACCAGTTGCGGTTGTATTTTTAGAAGAGAAACTCGCTCAGAAGATGGTTCTGTGCGGTTTTGTTATTAGAGGTTTTCCTTCCCAGTCATCTGAAATAGATGCAGACATGTTATCCTCTGTAGTCTCTCTGTATCTGGAGCTGGCTGCCATCAGTGCAGGACAAATGAGGCCATGTTGGAACAAGGTAAGATCAAGCCTTTACGGGATGTTGAACAAGACCGAAGGGACTAAACGCTGTGCGTTCATAGACACGGATGGCTGCTCTTCTTCTTGGAGAGCTTCACGCGCTGGCAGGAAGTCATTTTACATTCTAGAGTTGAGACTCTTCAACTCTTTTGTCATTACTTGTAGACTTATTGTTTTGTGCTCCACGAGGTTGTGTATTTTTTCTGCTCAGATTTGACGTTTATTTGACTTTGATCTCTTCTGCGAAAAGAGCAGCAGGACGTGATGAACAAATACAAATAAATGGGAGTCACAACATGTCCCCTGTTTGCAGTATTCTGCTCAAAAAATAATGTATGACATGGGTGTCAAACTCAGTTTCACTAAGGGCAACACTGAAAAATGAAAATCACATCAAGGGCCAAACATTAATAGTTTTATTGACATGCTTTTATTTAATCGAAAAAGTAAAATATCTTTGACTGTATTATTGCATCTTCTCACTTACAACATAAAGCCCTAAAAAAAGTTAGCAAAAGTGTTCCTTAGCCATCATAGAGTTTAGCTAATCAAGCCAAAACGATGATTATATTTTTAAAAGCCGGCTACCACACAGCCGACTCACAACAACCTGTTTCACAGCCTGAATATGCAAACTCACCGGTTCTGTGGGGAGTTTTAAATCTCAATGTGAGCAAATCTGACAAATTCTGTTTCTGATTTATTGTGAACCTAATATGCGGGCCGGATCAAAATTTGTGAGGGGCCTGATTTGGCCCCACGGGCCTTGAGTTTGACACGTGATGTATGATATTGTGTTAGTATAGGGTCGGGCTACAACTAACGATTGTTTTCATAGTCGATTCATCTGTCGATTAGTTTCTCGATTAAACGAGTAGTTATGTAGTAGAAAATGGTGGAAAATGTGGATCAGTGTTTTCCCCAAAGCTCGAGATGACATCCTCACATGTCTTGTTTTGTCCACAACTCAAAAGATATTCAGTATTACTGTCACAGAGGAGTGAAGAAACTACGAAATATCCACATTTAACAAGCTGGAATGAGTTCAACCCACTTAATCAAGTGTCAAAATAGTTGGCGATTAATGAAATAGTTGACAACGAATCGATGAGTCTTTGCAGCTGTAGTATAGTGTGTGATGAGTGGCTCACAGCCCTCTCAGTGGACCAGTGGACTGTTCAGTCCAGTTGTTATTAAGGGCAGTGTGTCCCGGCTGAGCCCTTTTTTTTTTTTTTTTTCTCCGAACAGTGATGTAGCTTAAACCAAAGCTATGAGGGGGAGGGGAAAGTTGGAGAGCCGGGACAGTTCAGCCTAGTTTTACACTTCCCACTGCTCAGACAGTGATCGATGGGCTTAGACATGCTCTATGGGACAGGCGGTGGGTGGATTAGGCTCATTTTGTTGTGTCCTCCTCCCCCATGATTTACTTCGCCAGGGAAGTTTGCTCAAATTTGAAAGTGTGCGTGAGAGAGAGAAAGAAAGAAAGAAAGGGAAAAGCTGCACTGCCAGTTGTGTTGTTGAAGAGGCTGATTGGAAACTAAATGCACTTTCATTGTGCATGCGCGGTTTCCGTGAGAAGCTTAGCAGAAAGGGTGATGAAGGGAAACAATATTCAACCCTCTCATTCAGACCAAGCTGTAAATTAATTTGTTCTTGAATTAGGCAGCAGCTACTTTTCCTATGGAAACCACTCATTCTATTTTAAGTATGATAAGGCCTCCTAAATGAGTTGTCTTTGCTCCGTGGTTGAGATTGGCTGTCCTGAGTTAATATGCCCGCCGCAGCTGAAGGATGCCAGGAATAACCCAGCTGGGTCGCACTGACCTCTCGAAACTGGGCAGCGCTCCAGGTCTCAATTAAGTGATGCTCTCTCTTTCCAGAAAAGGCAAAAAAAAATATTTAAAGGGGCTTTGCAACAGTTACAGTGATTTCTCTGTGCATGGTCTAATGGCACTGAAGCACAGAGCTTTGTGTGACCCCCCCCCCCCCCCCCCCAAATGTATGCAGTGTGCTGTGTTTGATGACTAGGGCTGCAACTAACAATTAGGAGAGACTTCATTTAAAGCTTTAGCACGTAACTTTTTGATATTAATGAACGTCTGTTACATTCAAGCCATTGCCAAATGAGTTGCTACAAAGCTAATTAAGACTATCAGCTCCCCACAACTCTCTCTGTGTTTCTCAGTATGACTATGTTCAGAAGATTGTGGCATCTGGTGACTTTCCTGCACAGAAACTAGAGTGAAGATAATTACCTTTTCCAGTCCATCATGTTCTTCTAATCCTCCATGTCCTCTTTAGCTACTGTCAACTGTGTGGAGGAGGAGGAGGAGGGGTGGGGGCGAGGGGGTCACGGAAGGCTTGTATCATGTGGACGCGCGGACAGTTTTATTTTCATTACTTAGAATTCCTCATGGGGAGAAACCACCCACTACAGCTTTAAGAGTGAAAACAGTTTAATTCAGAATCAGTCAGATTCAAGGTAAAAAAAATAAGGATAAGAAAAGAGCGAGTCAATAAGTGTATAAAAGTATCATAGCAACAGTGCAAGAAATAAACAAGCTGAGTAGAAGTAAAGAGAGATTACGTTAAAAAGTAAGATTGGGTTAAAAAGATTGTGTTGCTAAAACAATAGATTGTAAAAAATGCTACTGTAGTACAGTGTGGACATAATTAGCCGCAGCAATGAATAAATGACACATATTGACATGTAACTGAGGGACACTCAAGAGGGAAGACTTGTATAGTTTTAACATGGTGCATAATCGGTTGATATGTTAGAGTCTTTGGCGATTAGACTTAATCTACTTAACGTTAAATAAATTATAAGGGGTATAGAGGCCATGGATATACAGGATCATCCCCCCCCCGATGGAGTCTAGACACTGCTGGTGGTGATGAAGGGATGAATGAGGCCTGAAGAGCTGGAGGGATGAGAGAGAGAGAGAGAGAGAGAGAGAGATTTCCTGAATTACGCTAAGCTTCATTTTCATTGTCCATTAATCTGTTGATTATTTTCTCGATTAGTTTTTTGGTCTCTAAAATGGTGAACAATGTGGATCAGTGTTTCTCAAAGCCCTAGATGACGTCCTCAAATGTCTTGTTTTGTCCACAACGCAAAGATATATATTCAGTTTACTGTCACAGAGGAGAGAATAAACTAGAACATATTCACATTTAACAAACTACAATCAGTGAAGAAGCTGGCAATTAATTTAATAGTTGACAACTAGTCGATTCATCTTTGCAGCTGCAGTATAAAACACTAGCTAGCTCTACACTCAGCCAGTGTTGATGAAAACAGTCAGGGGAGCAACGCCCCATTCATCTTTGCAGCTCTAGGGATGACTGTACACCATTTTTTTTTTATTAACAAGGAAGTTCACACTCAGCCATTTAGAAGAAAGCTTGAGGAGTGACATTATTTATCATTCATAACAACCTCCCATAGTGAGAAACAATGGTGGAAGGTAACTAAGTACATTTACTCCAGTACTGTACTTAAGGACAAATGTTGAGGTACTTTTACTTGAGTCTTTTCTTCTCATGCCACTTTCTACTTCTACTCCGCTACATTTCAGAGAGAAATATTGTACTTTTTGTTCCACTACATTCATCTGACAGATTTAGTTACTTTACACATTACGATTTGTACACACAAAACGCTCGTAGTTTATAAAATACAATGTTTTATATTTTAACAATATAACGGCCTACAAGTCCAGCTGAGATGATTAGACCATTAAACACACAACTGTTTGGATCCTTTCCACTTTCTAAAATGTGAGGACTTTTCTGCATTGAGTACTTTTACTTCTAATACTTTAAGTACATTTACCTGATGATACTTACATACTTCTACTTAAGTAAGATTTTCAGTATAGGACGTTTACTTGCAACAGAGTAGTTTTACAGTGTGGCATTAGTATTTTAACTTAAGTAAAGGATAGGAATACTTCTTCCACCGCTGGTGAGAAATGACCTTACAACTGCATTTCAACTTCTCCTCTAGTGGTAAGATGCACACAGCAGCACGGCTCTACAGCCAACACCGTTCAGGTCATACTGCCTCCAGCTTATATCAGTGCGTCAGTCTGACAGAAAATAAAATGAAATACCCCAATACCTCAAGAGTACGTCAGCTACACACCGAAGATAAGATCGAAATCTGCACTTCCTGGGGAAAAAAAAAAAGATAAAGAAAACATGTTGCAGCCTCTTCTTTCCTCTGTTGATTTATCAGAGAAAGAATAAACACAAGTTTGAATGTGCCAAAGAACACGCCAGTAACATCTGTATTCAAGTATTGATCTATTTGCTAAATATTAGAATGTTCGTCATTGCCTTATTCACATAACATTTGCACAACCACTTACACCACTGTCTAACAACATATATGATGTGATAATAATCTTAGAAAATGGGGGAAAAAAAAATGTCTATCGGTGTTTTCCAAAGCCCACGATGACGTCTTCAAATGCAGCGGTGGAAGAAGTATTCAGATTCTTTACTTGAGTAAAAGTACTAATACCACACTGAAAAAATACTCCTGCATTAAAAATGTTACTTAAGTAAAAGTATGCAAGTATCATCAGGACAATGTATGAAAAGTAAAAGTTCTCGATGCAGAAAAATCCTCACATTTTAGAAAGTGGAAAGGATCCAAACAGTTGTGTGTTTAATGGGCTAATCATCTCAGCTGTTATATTGTTGGCTAGTTTCATTTATAATAAAACTTCAGATTTTATAAACTACATGTGTTTTGTGTGTAAAGTAACTAAAGCTGTCAGCTGAATGTAGTGGAGTAAAAGTACGATATTTCTCTCTGTAATGTAGCGGAGTAGAAGTAGAAAGTGGCGTGAGAAGAAAAGACTCAAGTAAAGTACAAGTACATCAACATTTGTACTTAAGTACAGTACTTGAGTAAATGTACTTGGTTACATTCCCCCACTGCTCACATGTCTTGTTTTGTCCACAACTCAAAGATATATTCAGTTTGCTGTCACAGAGGAGAGAAGAAACGGGAAAATATTCACATTTAAGGAGCTAGACTCAGATAATTTAGGAAAAAAATGACTCAAACCCATTCATTGATTATCAAAATAGTTGAGCATTCATTTAATAGTTGACAACTAATCCATTTAATCAGCTCTTGTCATCTCACGACACCGCTCCCTCTTTAACTGATCTGATTGGTCCAGAAACACCACAGCAGTGAGCGCCGAGCAGAATGCAGATGTATGTAAAGGTACAGGTGCCGAATTAACACTGGCTTTGTTCTATGTGTCCCAGTAAGACACGTGTCAAACTCGAGGCCCGCGGGCCGAACCCGGGCCCCGGGCAGGTCTTGATCCGGCCCGCATATCAATTTAGGTTCACGATAAATGTTGGCCCGCCTAGTTGTGCACCAAAACAAAAAGACAGGAAACTGTTTTTCAAACGGCAACTACACGACACTTAGAGCAGAATTTGGTAGATTTGCCGACTTTGAGACTCCCAGAAATTCCCACAGAGGCAGAGAGTTTTCGAAATTAAAGCTGTGAGTCGACTTTTAAAATGTAATCTTTGTTTTGCTTGATTTGCTAAATTCTAAGATTTCTAAGGAACTATTTGCTGCCTTTTTTAGGGCTTTATGTGGACCAAACTGTAAGTGAGAAGACTATATGAGACATGGAATAATACAGTCAAAGATATTTGACTTTTTCAAAATAAAAGCATGAAAATAAACTCTACATGTCTGGCCCTTGATGCGATTCTCCTTTTCCAGTGTGGCCCTTAGTGAAGTTCAGTTTGACACCCCCGCAGTGTGACAGACAGCCAGTATGCACAATACCGGGACGCTGAGACTGAAGCAGCTACAGTAATTCAGCCATCATTAACTTTAACCCTGAAATGCCTTTGTAAGACAATGTTGCATGCATATTTCCAGAGAAGATTAGGAATAGAAAAAGCACAGAGATGCAGTGCTATCCATTTGTCTGCCCTGTGTGTGTTTGTGCGTCTGCATGGTGTCACTGTGGTTTGAGGGGTGTGTGGGAAGGGGCAGTTAGCCTTGCAGCAGTGTCTGTGTTGATGGAGAGAGAGGGGGCCTGCAGGATCCTGTGTGTCAGCAGCCTGCATGGGAGAGACATTGCCTGGCGGAAGTGCATCACTGGCAGATGTCCAAAAAAATATCCCCTCAGCCCCGCTTCCCTCCCCCCTTCCCTTCCTGGTCTATCTTCCTCTTTTGTCTCTGAGCACAGATGACACAGAGGCCCTTTAAGACAGCCACTGGGAAAACGTATGGACGCCACTGTCCTTCCTTTCTGCTTTTCCAGTTGACAAATACAACAATGGTGTTATTGGTGTGAATTGTAGGCTTCTTGCTCTTGCATCATACGTGGGTGCATTGTTGGAGCATGTTATTCTGCTGCCTTTCATGTAGTTATGAAAAAACGGGGGTGTTTATTTACACGTTCAGAGGAAACTCCGGCTCCAGTGACACCATCGTATGCAGATGGTGGTTGGTTTGGATTGGAGCAAAGCAGTGTCGATCACCAGTTCCAAAAGTGATCTTTACACTATGAATTATCTGGGAGTAACAAATAACACCCCAGTAATGTTTTGTTGATGTTGAGTTTTAAAATTCTAGTTTATGGTGACAGACTGAGTTATTATTTGGTGTTAAGAACCAAAGAACTAAGGCCTCTGGGTAGGGTGGATGCAAGGCGGGGGTCAGGGTGGATTGTGTGGGGGGGGTGTGTGTGTGTGTGTGTGTGTGTGTCTGACTAATAATATTTCATTAGTCAGAACTCAAGATGTATGCTTTATTTATCTGTACTTTTGTACTTCATCTTCATTTATGTTGATTTATCTATTTATAACTTTTTTTTAAACATTTGTTTACTGAATTTTTAACACCGTAACACATCTTCACATCTTATAATGTTGCGTTTTTCTGTAACACAGGGGCTTCAAAACAGCAACAAAAAAAGAAAAATCCGGAACAACTAAAAAAAAAGAAAAGAAAAGAAATGGGATGCTACGCGTTACGTGACTGAGTTACAGTTTTGTCTTTTGAAAATGGTCTATAAAGGGTTGCCGTATCGCCTGAAATTTTAGATTCCAGTTTATAACAACTTTTGATGAGAAAGTAGGCCAATGTATATGCATTTTGGACTGTCTTGTTTGTGATTATCATTTCTTATATATTGTTACCCCCCAAACTGGAATATAAAATAAAAACCAATAAACCCTTAAAAAGAAGAAAAGAAAGGAAAAAGAAAGTTCTTAAAGTGCAGCCTGCAGTCGTGTAATGAAGTTGAGGTGGAGTTGTGCTTCTCCCTTAGCTCACGGAGGGATATCAGCACAGGAAATACGTTGGGAGGGAGTAAACACCTGCTGCACCCCTGCTCCCCCCCCCCATCGCCTCCAGCACACACAAACCACACACAACCACATGTAACCTGCTCCAGTAAGCAGACTTCAGTGTCTCTGCAGTGTTTGATCAACAGTTAACATCGCAAACCCAAGTCCAGCTGTGGAGTGTGTTGCCACGGCAACATTCTGCATCTCGAATAGTAAGAAATCAAACGGAGTCTGTACAACTGTTGAGCATTTTAAATGCAGATGAAAAAATGATTTAAATTTTTTTTTAAAACAGGTCATCATTCTCTATCAACGCGCGTACGTGTCTTGTCTGTACTGGCTCGCAGGTTAAGTGTTTTTGTGTGTGTGTGCTGAGCTCATGGTATTACCTTTCAATCTCTTTTCCCAGGCATGGAAGAAACGCTGGTTCATACTTCGCAGCGGCCGTATGAGTGGTGACCCCGATGTCCTGGAGTACTACAAGAACGACCACTCCAAGAAACCCATCCGGGTCATCGACCTGCACTGCTGCGAGCAGGTGGACGCCGGCCTCACCTTTAAGAGGAAGGAGTTCCAGGACAGCTTCGTGTTTGACATCAAGACCTCCGACCGCACTTTCTATCTCGTAGCTGAGACTGAAGAGGAGATGAACAAGTGGGTCCGCTCCATCTGCCAGCTGTGTGGGTTCAACCAGTCAGACGACAACCACGGTAGGAAACCCTGTTCTCGCTCTTCTATCCCTCTGCCACTGCTTTTTCCCCTTTATCTCTCCATCATCTCGCTTTTTACCTTTTACCAAGGTTAGTAGCAGCGGTGGAAGAAGTATTCAGATTCTTTACTTAAGTAAAAGTACTAATACCACACGGCAAACATACTCTGTTGCAAGTAAAAGTCCTGCATTAAAAATGTTACTTAAGTGAAAGCACGTGAGTATCATCAGGTAAATGTACTTAAAGTATTAAAAGTGAAAGTATTCCGTGCAGATAAGTCCTCACATTTTAGAAAGGATCCAAACAGTTGTGTGTGTGTAATGGCACTTAAAGATATGGTCTAATCATTTCAGCTGGACTTGTAGGCCGTTATATTGTTGGGTAGTTTAATTTATAATAAAACAATTTATTTTATAAACTACATGTTATGTGTACAAAAATCTTAATGTGTAAAGTAACTAGTAACTAAAGCTGTCAGATGAATGTAGTGGAGTAAAAAGTACAATATTTCTCTCTGAAATGTAGTTGAGTAGAAGTAGAAAGTGGCATGAAAAGAAAAGACTCCGTACAAGTACCTCAACATATGTACTTAAGTGCAGTACTTGAGTAAATGTACTTAGTTACATGTGCTATAACAGTGTTACTCGCATGGCTCCCATTATCCTGCGTGACACGCACTCTTCCACTTCGCGTGACAACGCTTCTCCAAAACAAACAGCTCTGACATAACAAAGCTCAGCCCATAGCTATACTCACTGAAAGCAGATGGTATGCGTGAAATAAAAACAGGACACGTAATTTCACTGTGTATAGTGTTTAACTACGCTAACTAACCGTGTGTTGTGAACCACGTGTAGTGATTAAAAAAAGAAAAGAAAAAGAAATACAGACAACAGCTGTGTCTCAAAGACCGGGCAACAGCAGCCGGGATGTTGAGAATCCACGCGCGAGAGGTGATGGATAGTTCCAGTCACTTCGTCATGTATTCACTTCGTTGAAACAAGAGAAGAAAGCCTCACTGATGTGAAGAACAGGACAGAGATACATATATAAATGTTCTCCGCCTGCCATATGCCAACGCTCCGGTAAGTCCACTCACCCCGTCTCTGCTCGGGCATGCCCCCAGCTGCCCGTACATTTGTTGACAAACTCCCACAAACAACGACGCACGCGACGGTGAAATGGCGATTTATCCCTTTTAAATGTGAATAAACGACAGTTAACACTCACTGCCAGCAAATGCTCTTTCCGCTGTGATTGGCGGCATCTTGACAACTCGCCGTTACCTTGTTTCCTACAACTGTGTTGATGCGACTTGGACAAAGTAACACGGCGGATATATATATATATATTAGGGCTGTCAATCGATTAAAAAATGTAATCTAATTAATTACATACTCTGTGATTAATTAGTCGAAATTAATCGCATACATAATTAACGGTGCCTGAACCGAAAAAAAAAAAGAAAAGAAAAAAAAGGGTACTAAACAACAGTTGGTGACATTAAAGAACGGCTTGTTTATTGCTAAGGCCATATGGTCAAAATTAAATGATTTAATAATGTTTCACTAGTAAATTGCTGTTGAACGACAAAAACAACCACCAGATGGGAAAAGGACATTTACAATAACTTCAAATGCACCACGAGGCTGTAGTTTACCAGTTTCATTGAACGCACCGTCTGTGTTGTTTCTCCGACGGCAGCTGCAGATTGTTACATCCCGGTGTTGAATCCTCTACAGTGAAACACAGTCACACTTTACACCGTTTAGCGTTAGCTGTCAGCATTTTAACCGTGTTTAATCCAGCTACTAGCTAGCGGTAGGCTAACGTTAGCTGCTGTCGAGTATAGTGTTAACTAGCGTCACGTGCAGCGGGGTTTGTGTTGCCTGTATCGTCTTCAGAGCATCAGAGAGAAGTGCAGACATATCAGTGGCACCAGATTTCAGTAGCCAGGGTTGGCAGGAAGAAGATTTTTTTGTGTTCCAATTAATGATCCAGGCAGAACATTCTCGTCTCCCTCCTTCATTTTACAGTCGAATGGTGGCTAGAACGGCTCCGGGTCAAACGTCAATATGGAATGGATTAATCTGCGTTATTTTTTTTAACACGTTATTTTTTCTCAGATTAATTAATCGAAATTAACGTGTTATTTTAACAGCCCTAATATAAATATATACATATATATATATATATATATATATATATATATATATATATATATATATATATATATGACGACTTAGTTAAGGCGGCAGGCGCGTGTTGTCACGCTAGCTTTTTTCAAGCTACATACACATTCAATTAGCATGAAAACATATCCCAGAGAAAGGTTGATTCGGTACACGTGTGCCGGAATTGTCCTTGCCAAACACTTGCTGGCTTTGCTTTACCATTATTAATAATGATTATTTGCTTTTCTCTGTTTTAAAAAAAAATCATTTTAAGTTGAATACTTATAGATTTTTGACTGTCTGTCGTGAGACTCAATGTGCTGACATGTTGTAGACTAAATACGCAGTACCATCATATGCAGTAGAATATTGATGTGCTGTATTTATACTGACTGAATAGAATGTGTTTTTTGGTGTTTAACAGAATACAATAACTCCTCCCTTGTATTAGTCTCCCACTGTGCTTTCTCGTGTTATTTGGAACAGATTGCATCTTAGTTTTCACAAAGAATCTGCAGCAGAGGTCCAGCCCCATGATATCATTGGCAATTGTGTTTTTTCCCCCCCCATCTTTGTTATTTGAGAGAGTGGAATAGGAACATCGCTGCCAAATAAACGGACACCGTGTCTGAGAGTGTTATTGATTTTTTTTCTCTCTTCATTTGTTTTGTTAAAGAAAGGGTCTGATCTCCGCCTGTTGTATTCAGGATGATGGAAACTCTTATTCTTGATATGTGCCATTTTAAAAAGTCAGTAGCAGATACAGAGGCTCCGTTTTGGGTTTTTGTCACAGCTGTTTTAGATCTGTTGTGCATGGGAATGGCTTGTTTCACTCTGGGGATACCAATGACAAAAACCATTAAACCATTAAGCACTTTGGATTAAAGCACCTATCAGACAATAGGGCTGGGTTTAAAAAAATAATTTTTCGATTCAGATCGATCTGCATTTGAATGATCCCATATCAATTCATAAAATCATGAGATCGATCTTTTAAGAGGCTCCATTTTAAAGCTAGAGTAAAGATATTGGTATCTGTATATGAAACTAGACGATCTATGGAATCCTTGGCGTTATAAATAACGCTCCAAAGGTACAGTAGGCTACATTTTATGGGAGGGAAAACCTGCAATGGCCGTTTTCACAGATGTATGGCTTTAGTTATACCATCTCTGCATCACACTCTCTGCACTAAAGAAAGCACCTTTTTCTGTATTTATGTAACTGCTTTGGGGTCAATTCCTAACGACGACATTCCGATTTTGTAATAATGTTCCAGGTTAGTAACCTGACTCCGCCAGATGGATTGTTTCGCATATCCATCTGGGAACTTTCCGTTGGAAAACTTTTGGGAAGGGGCGAAAATACTGGTTAGCTGATTGGATAAACCATCTGTCTATCACTAACCTGACTCCGCCAGATAGCTCGCGAGATCAGGACGGTCTCACGAGGCTAATTTTCTTCACGACTAGCGGAGCCAGTTGATAAATCAAACTCTTGCCGAAACCAGTCGGGAGAAGAGCAAAAACATCTTTTCCTCCGAGAAAAGCCTCCAGTGCCGTTTTTTGCTCTTCTTTCAATGAAGGAATACTTTCTAATTTGGATAAAACTTGCGCGATAGCTACGCTCATCGCATCCGTGGAAGCTGCCATGTTGTTTAGACTGAACAGTCGCTTCTCGTTGCGTCACACCTAAACCCGCCTCAAAAGGTCGGTTGGTTGGCGAACGGCTCCACATTTTCTCTGTCTCAAGATGCCAGACTGATCTACGAGTGGAAAACTGGAGCTCGCGAGATCAGGACGGTCTCATGAGGCTACCAGGTTACAGGGTTCCTCGCACTATTTACAGCATTAGTTCTCTGAGAATCTCTTTCATATCCAAGCAAAATTGGTATTAGTAACTGAAATATCCCTAATGATATTGATAATGAATCGAAAATCGAATCGAGACCTTGTGAATCGTAATCAAATCAATTCAGGAAACCATTGGCGATACCCCGGCCCTTCTCATCATATATTCAGTGTATTTCATGAGAATTTGTGAAACATCCTTTCATATTCTCCTTCCTACCCATCCAGATTGCTGTTGTTTCCCCTCCATCTGGCAGCTGGTGGACGTTAATCTTTGTGCACATGGTTGATCATCTGTGACATGCAATATGTCCAGGTGTGGACTTAAAAACAGCTGTGTAATAATGCTCCCATCAGGAGGGGATCCCCCTGGTCCAGGTTCAGTAATTAGCCTTGTTCTGAATCTCAAACTGTATCCACTGTAGCCAGCGGGGTGTGGCTGGGAGAATGGGTCGGGGGAGTGAGAGGCTTTATGTCATGGCAGCTGCATTAGTGTTTGCAGTCCCTTTAGGGTAAACATCATGCTGGGGCGTAGCACAAAATTCTGCACCATATTTCACATTAAGCTTTTTGGATCATAGAACACTTTATTTTCACACATAGGTCCTCATGTTTGTTAGCTCTCTGTGTTAGCTCTCTTTTTGTGTTACCTTATTAAACCACTTGCAGCTTCTTCCCAGCAAAATCATGATTCTCAGAATTAATTGTGCCAGAAGGCTGTAATTTTCCTAGAAACCCTGACTGATTTTGACAAACCAAAACTAACACCATATTTGAATGTTTTAAATGCTCTAGGCGTGAACATCTTGTGTAACTTGTATAAGATATGTCTCCCCTGTTATATCAGTCAATATCTTTAAGTGCTTACATAGTAGTAGTAGTAGTAGTAGTAGTAGTAGTAGTAGTACTAATAGTAGTTCTCCATGTGTGAATGTTTGAATTGTGAACTAAACATTCTGGAAAATGTATTTGTTATTCTTTCTTGTATCTGTTCCTTAAGGGCATAGCCGCTTGAGTAACCACTGGCTCCCTATTACGTCATTATCGCTGTTCTAAGTATGTGGAAAAGCAAAGAAATGTGTTCGATGAAGCAGCCATGGATCTTGAGGTGGTTAATAAGACACTTCAGTGCTGACCCACTGCTGCTGTGTAATCATAGACCCATCAGCTGATTGTGTTTGTTCACTGAAGCTCAGAAAGATGTGCTTCTTCTTCTTCCTGGTGTCTTTATTTTCTTAAACACACGCACACTCGCCCACACACACACACACACACACACACATAACTTCCTTGTAAAACCAACTTTGCGTGAGAGGCTTTTCAGTACAGTGTTTTTTCGGGGAATAAGTTGTTGTCTTTCATGCAAACTCATCCCTCTCTTCCTCTGAATAACTCCCGCCTGCTCTCTGTGTGGTGTCAGGTTATCGTCATTGTGGCGCTGCTCCTCTTTTATCAACAGGCCGAGTGTAGAGCTAGCTAATGAGAAAAAGATTCTCTGTTTGCAGCTCGTTAAACGTAAGGATTTAGTATAGCATATCGTTTCTTCACTCCTTTGTGACAGTAAACTGAATGTCTTTGAGTTGTGGACAAAACGAGACATTTGAGGACGTCATCTTGGGCTTTGGGAAACACTGATCTACATTTTTCACCATTTTCTGACATTGTATAAACCAAACAACTAATCCATTAATCAAGAAAATAATCGACAGATTAATCAACAACGAAAATAATCGTTAGTTGCAGCCTTATTTTATAGGTATTTTTTACACAATTGGAAAACTAATTTGAATGATTGGCTGAAACTACCTGTTATCTAATAATGCAAAAATACTGTAGATATGGATTATTATTACAAGAGCTAGGCATATTCCTCGTCAAGTCTGTTTTATGTACGGTATAAATCTTTTTTTTTTTAAAGAATAAACCAACTAATCAAATCACCGGCTAACCATTTCAGCACTACTTGTGAGTGTATTGTCTTAAAGGAATTTATCAATTGAAAGCAGTGTACATTTGTTAGAAAAGGAAAACAAAGAAAGCTTCCTGGTTACTGCAGTGCCATGGAAACAAATCCCAATTTTTGACAACACGGTCTTGCCGTGTGGAAATTTTCATTTTGCTTTCGCCTGATCCGGCTGGCAGAAACTGCCTGTCAATAAAAATGTATGTGTGTGTATTGATGCTGACGTTGATGCCATCGAGCACGTGTGTGTGAGTGTTACAAAGAGAAGAGTAAGTGAGACGAGGGCACTCCCCATTTGCATCAGTATTCCTCCCGCAACATCTCCGATCTGGATCTTTGAGCCTGTGAAGACACGGTGCTCATGGAGCTGAGCCCTGGTTTAACACCAGCGACACATTGACTGTTGTTTAACACGCTGAGCTTTTATCAGCGGATGCAGAATCTTGTGATTGTGGGCTTTGCGATGACAGTTTGAAGACGTGACTCAGATATGCGGATTGCAATTGGAGCCAACCTGGGATAACTGTTCACAAGCTTCTGTTAGCAGTATTTTTACTTTTATGGGTTGTCCTCCTTGCAGACAGCTGCAGATCTGAGCCAGTGTGTCACCTAACAGATTGGGAATTCCCTCTTTGAAAGAAAACAAGCCACGTTGGAAAAACATTACCTGAGAAGAAGTTAGTTCCTCTTGTGGAAAGTACACAAGGAAACCGAAGAAGCACAATGCCAAATTATGCAGATAGTATGTTTTGTTTTCATACAGAGCCAGACAGAAGGTTAGACCAGTTCATCAGACCACATCAGCCTGGTTGTCTGAGAATCTATTGCATTCTGCTGCCATAATGTTACATAGTGTAGTGTACACAATGTCATATCTGTTGTTCTAATATGGCTGCAGTGCCAAGTCTAGCGTTACTGTGAAAGTGATTAAGCAGGCTTAGCTAGACAATAGTGAGTCTTAGAAAGGGTTTGTGTCTCTCAGAGGATTGTGTTGAGACTTTGGCTGCATCAGTTGTATCAGCACCTTGATCTGGACATAGTGTTTGTCAGTCAGAGTTGGCCTCTGCTGCCTCCTGGGACTGTCGGGAAGGTTGGCCAAGGGCAGCACATGACAGAAGCTCACTGTTACACAACTTCAAAAAGCAACTTTCTCTCTCTTTTCTATCATTTCTATGTCTCATTTTGTTTCTGTTTCTCTCTCACACACACAATTCCCCACACATTAGATTGCCATACACACTCACACACACACACAGTGACCATTTGACACACTTATTTTGGGGCCAGTACCTAGATTTTTACATTACATATTATATTTGTGCTTGTGTTTTTGGTGTTGTTCATCATTCTAGGTCCTTAAAATGCTACTTTAACATTTTTGCAATGCTATAATTTCTTAAAGCTCTAGTGAGTAACTTTTTGATATTAATGAATGTCTGTTACATTCAAGCCATTGCCAAATGAGTTGCTACAAAGCTAATTAAGACTATCAGCTCCACACAACTCTCTCTGTATTTCTCAGTATGGCTATGTTCAGAAGATTTTCTAGCTCACCTGGTTGAGCGTCGCCCCATGTAATAAGGCCCGTACCTACCGCAGCGGCCCGGGCTCGAGTCTGACCCTTTGCTGCATGTCATCCCCCCCCCCTCTCTCCCTTTCCTGTCTTAAACCTTTAAAAAAGGGTCAATTCACCCCATATACAATGAAAAAGAAATGTCATTTAATCCTGGTGGTGGCTGGAGATAGTTTTGGTTTTATGTGCTGACATTTTAAGATATTTGCCTCCGAAACGTATGCCTAGGTGAATGCAATTGTTTGTGCTTCTCCTACAGTGAGAAAATACAGCTGAAAAACTTAGCAGCAACTTATTGCAGAAGTGCCTCTGTCTGTTTATAATCCACTGTCGACAGTTTGCATATGGACAATGTCTTCAGTAGAAAATAGTTCCTCTGAAATCTGTTCACATTGAGCTCTGTGGATTATCCAAAGTGACCGGGACATTATTTCTGAAAATGAATGTTGAGATTTTTAAAATGTAAAATTTTCAATGCTTTGCAAGCAGCACAAATGAATTCCGTTCAGCCTCTGCACTGTGCTGACGGATGTCTGAGAGAAGGATATCTGAAATACTGGTAATCGTGCAATTAAAAGTACCTGCATGCTAAATACAAAGGCCAAGTAGAACATTTGAAAGTCTTATTTAATGCAGATTGTTTTTATCTTGATTCAAGGAACAAAAAAAACAGGCCGGTGCTGCCTCTCCTTTGGCTTCTCACTCTCTACACATGCAAGCCCTGCCTTTTCTCCTCCCAAAGTGCCCTTCGTGTGCATTGATTTTTTTGTTGAAATAATGAGACTCCATGGCACTGGGAGGTCAGGTTTCTGCTGCCACAGAGCTGTCTGAGGTCGGTTTGCTATTGCTGCCACTGCCGTGCACCCCATCTTCAGCATCTGAAGCATTGCTGTAGACCAGAAACATGGGAATACATTGTGCACACATCCATGATCAAAATAATCAAAGAAGTCTGAAAAAACAAAATCAAGAAATCCTACAGAATGTAGATGTTCCATGAGGATTAGTGAAGCATTTTCAATACATAGTTATATGTGTGTGTGTGTGTTTTATTTGTTTCTGTATTTATTTGTTTATTTTATATTGTTTTTAAGTATGCACCTTCAATCAAGACAAATCCCTAGTAAGTGCTACTTACCTGGCAATACATCCTTCTGATTCTGATATAAATGCAATATAGAAATAGTTTGAACTTAACAACTGAATAGAGTGATGCAAGTTATTTGTGCTCGTCACTCGTTTAATTTTGAACAAACGCAGACAACTTAAAGTGATGTTTCAGAGTAATTTCACACTAGGCTGCTTTGCACATTGACCTTGAGCCAAACAACCCCCCATAAGCTTTTTTCCCTTGTTATAACGTTGGTCGAGTTAGCGTTATCAGCTGGTTAGCTTAGTGCAGGCGCTAATGGATCCACGTTTGTATCTCGTAAATTACCCCACTAATAATGCCCGGAATGATAACAAACTTCTACAGTAGTACAGATAGTTTCTGTACTAATAAAACGAGGCATTAGAAAGTTTGTAACTACACTAGAAGTATATTTAAATAACACTTGCCTGATGGATACTCCTCTCGGCTTCTACCGCGCTATCGCGCAGTACTTACATACTACTACCACTACTACATACTTCTGGTGTAGTTACAAACTTTCTAATGCCTCGTTTTATAAGTACAGAAACTATTTGTACTACTGTAGAAGTTTGGTATCATTTCGGGCATTATTAGTGGTGTAATTTACGAGATACAAACGTGGATCCATTAGCGCCTGCACTAAGCTAACAGACGCCTAAGCACAGTTCCACGTTTTTTCTAATTCTCCCAATCTGTTGATGGGTGTTAGCGCTGTTGTTGTCAGATACTGATGGCTGGGTGTGTGGCGTGTGCCTGCACCCAGGGAGACCCACCCCCGAGCACAATCTAATGAATGGAACATCATCTCGTCAATCATGGGCTTTGTTCTGCTCTCTCCCAGCTGTTTGAACTCCGAGACAGGGATAATCTCAATTGAGGGATGAGGTTTTTACTTGTCAGCAGTCCTTTTTTTATTTTTTTGTCGTTGCTGTTTTTGTTCCCTCTTGTGCACGACGGCTCCCACTCTGTTTTGTTTTTGTCCTCTTCATTTCGGCTGTTCCCTTGGCTGTCCCTTGGAGAGAGGAAAAAAATGTCAGTATTGTTTTTCAGTTTAACTGTTGCCCTTAAGATGGCGAGAAATGGAAAACAAGAATAACTACTAAATCAGCATTTCCAACAGCAGCCTCAGCTGTTTTTGTCAAATAGGCATTGAAAAGAGATTAGATTTATTCAAAGGGGGTTTACACAAAACCCCCTCTGTGGAGCCAGATTGATGATTTGTTGACTGCAGATGTACATCTCAATATGACTTTGAAATGTGTCTCGGTGATATTAATCAGCTTCACTGTGACCATGCCATCTCATCGCGGTTGCCAGTTTCCACAATAATGAAAATGTTACTGTTGGGGATGTCAGGGAAAACGAGGCTTGGACCCAAGAATGCAGTGTAGAGGATTTATTGAGGTTACGACTTACAAATGAAGGTGTCCTGAGGCAGGCAGGCAAGCAGGCAGGCAGTCAAAACCAAGACAAACCAGAAGACATGACAGGGGAAAAGCAACCAGGAAGGAGCGAGGCAGGGAAAGACAGGGATGGAAGACAATGAACCGACAAGAGACAAAAGACAGCACAGAGACTAAATACACAAAGCAAGGAGGGTGAAACAAGGGACAGGTGACACGAGGGCTCAGGAACAGGTGAAACACATCAGGACGGTGCAGACAATCACAAAGGCGGGAAAACACAAGGCAGGAAGTAAAATAAGGCATGACAAGGGAGAAACAGAGACTACAAAATAAAACAGGAAACTGAAGCATAAAACATACACAAGGATGAAAACAAGGTAACATGCAACAGAGAACACAAGAGACAGTAAACAACAAGGAACCGGGGAACAGAAAAGAACTATAACGGACAACTACCACCGTAACATGGGAAATATTGTAATATGCTCAGAACTTCCCCATTTGCTTATTCTTACATAAGAAAGGCAGATATTTGTTCTCTATGTGAAATGTAGACTTACCAACAATGATTAAAGAGGAAATTACTTGAAAGATAGTCAAGTTGAGGTCATTGTTTGTTTTTCTTTCCAACAGTGGCTGTGTCTGAGAAATGTCAGTTAAACTGTGACTGGTGTTGGCAACACATAAGCCTCCCTTGACAAGGAAGGAATTCCACTAAATGCAACAAACCAAAAGCATCCAAGCAGCTGCGTAATGTTATGAAAACAATCTAATTTTTAGAAATTCATGTCATCGTTATGAGTAAAAGTATGCTGTAGAATCTAAATATCTACCAATAAAAATGCAAATTCAGTCTGGATTAGATGATTTTATGCCACGTACATTACTGCTCCTACATGGATTTCTCTACATCTCTGTTTCCCTTAAAGGAACACGCCGACTTATTGGGACTTTAGCTTATTCACTGTAACCCCCAGAGTTAGATAAGTCCATACATACACAGACATCTTCTAACCGTATATAAACTGGGAACTATATTCTCAGAAAGGCGAAGCATTGCTACTCTCTGCTCCGGGCTTCTCAGGTGTTGCAAGCATATCACTCTGACCAAGTAGCAGAAGCATAACCTTGTTATTTGTACACGCTGTGACTATACAAATCACAACATGTAAATAGGAACATGTTGGCGTTATTTTGTCACTTCTTCGGAGCAGTAGCCTAGTTGGAACCGGTTACCTCCAGGATCCGTGCTAGGCTAAGCTACCAGTGGGGCCGTCAGACAGAGTTACAACACGCACAGAGATGAGAAGGGTATGGACTTATCTAACTGTGGGGGTTACGGTGAATAAGCTAAAGTTCCTATAAGTCGGCGTGTTCCTTTAATCTCTGTTCATTCTAAAATATCTGGTGTCCGGTTCTATTTGGGTTATAACCTTTGTGGATTTATTATGTGTACAGATTCTGGTTGCATGCGTAGTCATTTTTAATCTTTAAGTTTGCATCCGCTACGTTGTTAAAATGATGAGGTTTAGTAACGGCCTGTGGCAAAGCCAATCACTCACTAATTGCTGGCTGCTACCCAGCCTACAGTCGCATGGAAACTGCAAATGGACTCATTTTGGAATGGGATCTTTTCTTTGTCTGGCTGTTTGCAATTCAGCTGATGTAGGTAGATGTTTATACCTGTCTTCATCTTGTAATCAGCAATTTGGAGTTGAATCTGCTTTCTGTTGTATGCCTTTGTTACAATATTCACTGTAATTAGTGGGCTGGTAGTGTTAGTGCAGATAAAGATGTCTGCCTCCTGTACACAGGAGTGTGCAGATATTTCATGCAACTGTTGTAGATGTAAAGAAGTGTATGTGGGCAGCTGGTTACAGATTTACAGCCTAGCTGCACAACACATTGTCACTCCCAACTCGTCAACATACTGATGCTTGGGCAGGAACCCTTGGCTTAATTTTTTAACGCTCTGGGTCTGGAGCCCTTAGCGTCACTTTTTAGCGCTCTGGGTATACCTTTTGTGTCCTTTTTCAATGTGCAGGGTAAAACCACGTTCAAGTTACACACGGGACATGGAACCCTGGTCTCCCGGGTGTGTTGTTTCACCCATTCACCACCCCAACTTTTTACGTAGACTTCGGGGTTTTTCATACTACTCCCCTATTATTGTCTCTCCTCATACTACGTCATCTTACAGCGCCGCAGTCAAGCAGCTGCTCTGCCCGGTGCATCCCATACAGACGCTTAGGAGTGCCTTGTGCGTCGATATCTGGCGCTGAGGGCCACTGACAAAACGTCAGTATTTAACAGGTTGGGAGTTAGAGCGGCTTGGGCTGCATGTCTACAGTATTTGCGGATTGTCTGCGTATTTGCAGTGGAGGACATTCTGCTTTTTATCAATGAAGAGGTAATTTCCCTGAAATATACAGTCTCAGTGGCAGTGCTACAATATTTTTTACTCCAATCTGCCAAAACAGTATCCCATGGAGTACACAATATCACTGTAATCCTTTTTTTCAGTATTTCTTAATCAGACTACACAAAATGACCACCATGGAGATATTTATTTTTTTCGTCCTAAAAAGGTATCCTGGGTTCTTCCTGAACTATGGCTTTGCCAGCACTGTTAACAGGTGACCAGGCTGCATATGAACACAATCGGACAGAATTGATTTAGCCCAGAATCTAATGTATTCACTTACATGCACTTACATTTATTGGAGTAATTGTATAAATCATCCTTAGTAAAGTGTATATTGTAGTTGGGGAGCATACACAAGTATTACATTCTCCATTCATCATGACTTCTGTGTTTCTACACCAAGCACGTTCCCATTCTGTAATGCAGAGTATTGTCAGAGCAAATTATCCTTTTTGTTTTTGGCTTAGTCTGCACAGCGCTTTCCAGGTAACTCTTGCATTTTTTCCAATGAGACAATGAAAACCAACACTCAGCCTTCACCACAAATTATCTCAACTTTTCATCTGCATCCACCCTACCGTTGCACAGCTACAGTATTTATCCACCCATCGCCTTACAGAAATGAGGTCAGAGCGTTGAAAATGAGCTGCTGTTTTAGACGTTAGCCAAAGCAGTCCGAAGCAGAATTAATTGGTCCCGACAAGCCTGAGCCTTTTAGGTGATTGATCAGCCCAGTGTTTTGAGGCGAATTGATGTCGCAGTGTAGTCGAGGGGCGGTGCTCACATAAAGCTGTGGAGCGGGCACACACAGGGGAGTGATCAGGGAATGCTCCTGTGTGTCTGCTCTGCTTAATACTCTTCTGAGCTGGGAAAATGAAGCCATGTCACTTTGTTCACTTCAGACTAACTAGCAGAGCAAGGATGCCATTTTCCCTCTTCCTGTTGAGCGTCACACTCTCTCAGTGCTAACAACTCTCTGCAGTGTCTACCTAACCCTCTGTGCTGCAGCCAGCATATCCTTTATCCAGTTATGTCTGTCTTATAGAAAGCTTCCAACCCCCCGCTAACCACACATGCAAATGGACCCATCTCTGTGGCCTCCTGGGACACAGTGTTGCTTTAAAGAGCCACTGGTCCAGCAGCTCAATGCAGGACAACACATAATGTATCAATATACTTGGAATCAGTAGTGAAAAGGCATTTAGCTGGTGCTCTTTGCCATTCCCAATCCCAGTGCGTCAAAAAGCGATGCTTGATTAGGTGCCTTTGGTGTTTGTTACTGACGCAAAAAGGCTCCTTTAGTGGATGGGACTCTTGGCGTCACTTTTTGACGCTCTGGGTCGGGACCTAATTCGCGTTTGGTCGGGACTCTTGGCGTCATATTAAAAATGTACGTTTAACTGACATGCGGCACAAGAACGGGACAGTTAGCTTTAGGGAAAGACTGTGGGTGGGGTGACAAAATGTACATTTAGTGACACAAACCCTGGTTTCCTGGGTGAAAGTCATGTGTTGTTTGACCCATCCACCACCCCAACCAACCTACTCACGCGGCTTTTCGGTCTTTTATACTATTCACTATCGTTGTCGCTCTTAATACTACGTCATCTTACAGCTGCTGCTCTGCCCGGTTTGTTCCATACAGACGGTAAAGGGTGAGTTTTGCGTTAGTTATCTGATGCTGAGAGCCACTGACCGAGCATCAGTATTTGAACAGTTGGGAGTGACAACAGGTTGGGCTTGTTGTCTCAGGTTTAGTCAGTTTAAGTTAAGTTTAAGTAAAGCCACTTGACTTAAACTGAGTGAGCAGGTAGAGGCCTTTTTCAAGGGTGCTTTGACAGGACCCGTTGGGGGGGATCAAATCTATTGCCTGACCTTTATGTCACAAGATGCCGTCCCCCCCACTACCAGGCCACCCAGAGCCATATCTGAGGTTAATTTGCAACACTCCTTGTAGCTGTCTCAGCCATGAGGCTATATTTTTAAGTGCAATCTCATATGAAACCATTAAGGAAATTGCATCTTTCTTGTACTCAAATTGAAGGCAGGTGGACCAACGAGCACTTCAGATGAATGATCTTGCATGGAATATTTAAGGCATGATTGTAATCCTGATGAAAAGCCTCCAACTGCTTTATTGAGAACATTCAAATGCTTCCTCTTCCTTCCTTCATGTTTCAATCAGAGACGTTTTAAATTCAATATGTCAGTGGTATTTTTATATCTCATTTCAGATTAGATTATCATATGTCCTCGTCTAAATCTGGCTGGACTGAGAGGAAATGAGCACCCTACAAAGACGCCCTTGTCCATAGTGATCCAGCAGGGTTCTAATTTTGGCCCCCTGAGACCAGCAGCCAGCTTCTATTAGATTATGGCCACAGAGAAGATGAGACAGTAGGTGATGTATTATAGAGCATAATTGGAAAATTGCTCATGAACTTAGGAGCTCTTTGACCCAGAATAGCCATATGTCGTTCACCAACCAAAAGGGGTCTTTTAATGCATTGCTGTTGATAGTCTAATGTTTGTTTCGAGCTGAGCAATGTCATGGGAAGCAGTCTTTGTCTCTTTTAACTGCCCTGTTTGATGTTGAGGTTTCAGCTCCTAGTCGTAGAGCAAACTAGTCTCTGGTAATGACATTGGGCTTGTTTCTCAAAAAATAAAAACTATAATTAGCCTTTATTTTACTTCTACCAGTCCCTCCCAGTTTTATTACTTTTCTTTGTAAGATGTAGTATAATAAATGACTTTTCACTTTGGTTAATACATATTTTACTACCTTATATTGAGGGTCACAGTACATTAGCCAGTGGAGGGAATATTACTAGAAGCACCTAGGGGGAATTTTCAGCGTTGATATTTTCTGCTCTTTTCTCTATTTCTGTTTTGTGGACTGACTTGATGGAATTGCTTCCCAGTGGTAACATACATCATCAGACCCATTAGTGTCAGTGATGAGCCATGTAGGCTATTCCATCAGCAGGCTGGACCGGTCATCTTTCCTCTTCTTCTGATTCTGACAGTCAGTAAATCAAAAATCATTTAGGCCGCACACAGGAAAAGAATGCTCTCGTACACACACACACACATACACACACACACACACACACACACACACACACACACACACATATATACACTGCATGGAAATGGACACAAAGTTTAGTTGTGTCCTCAGTATTTTAGTCATTAAGCCTGCATGTGTTTTTCCATGCAGCTCTCCACTCTGGTAGGGTGGGCTGTCTTTCTACAACAAATCAATATATCTACCCATGTTAGTGGGCCCTAGTACTCACCGCAATGGATGAAAGCTTTTACAAAGCTTTTTGTGGACAGTGGAATGGCTCAGAACAATGGTGTAATTGAGGATCATTGGGGCGGTGGGGAGGGGAAGAGTCCCTGCCTGTGTGTCTGTGGGACTGGCCATCTCACTGATGTCCACTGGCCTGGAGACCCCACAGCAGAGGCCATTTTCCCCTCAGGCATGGATGTGACCTCATTCAGCTAACTTGGCTTCAGAATACCCCCGCCCTCCAACCAGCCCACATGCATACGCACATGCTCACACACCACATTCGTGCATGTTTTCTGTTTTTCTCAGTGGCTGCGGTCCCCCTGCATGGTCAGCTCCCATTATTATGACTCACAGGACATTATCCTCTTCTTAAAGGGCAGTTGGACCCATGGCATGGTTTGTAAAAGTCTGATGAAGGAGGAGGAGAATGGTGGAGGATAAGGGAAATGCATGTGCCTCTAGAAAGAAGTGAAAAGATATGATTTAAAATCAGAGCTGAAGTAAGTGATTGATAGATAAGTTGACTGGCAGAAAATCAAGCATTTCGTAACAATCAACATATAGATTTCTTTTCCGGTTTTATATCCTTGTACAATTAAATGTCTTTGTGTTAGAGACTGTCTGGCAAATCACATTATCTCAATTTTTTTGACATTACACAGATGAAACAATTATTTGATTATTACAAATCATTAATTAAAATAATCCTTACTTGCCTTCCCAATTTGACATTGTTCTTGTATAAATACGCTTATGCAAACCCTTGCATTTACTGTACAGTGAAAGAGAGAGATTAGTATCAGCAAAAGATGATTGGTGGTGGAGTTTTTTTTCCCCTCTCTCCCATCAGCTAGTGTTGCACACCGCACCATGGGTCGATGGATCAGTGGGCCGCCCACTCTCTACTCCTACAGCTCAGTGTGCGCCTCCTCATTTTGGCCTCCTGCCCAGTCTATTTGCAGCATCCCCTTCTCAGATTTGTCTCTTCTTTGTAGCCCTTCAATGCAGATATCAGGGATGTCACACATAAACAATGAGACTGTATGACCATGTTGTTCTCACAGCCCCGCTGTGCAAAACAATGCAACTCAATCAAACCAAACAAAGCACATTGACCCTGGTCAAAAAGAACCATGTGATGTTGAATCACTCGCACCCTGTAGCCCAAAAAAGCAGAAGGATACTGTTTTCTCTCCTCCCTTGAGACATATCACTCTTCTCTATTGATCAGAGTGCAGACTGAAGGTCCATGAAAGGCAAGGTCATGTTAAAGCTTAAAACCAGTGCCAGAAATGAGCCAGTAGTCACCAGTACCGAGGACCTGCACTTCTGATTTTTGTCCACATGAGTACCCTTACTTCTAATTGTTATCAACAGTATTATTAATAAGAAGAAGAAGACCTACTTTATTAATCCTTTAAAAAGAATTACACTTTTTACACACAGGCCTGTAATACACACACATGCTCAGGACCAATACATGCGCAAATGGAGAGATGTCAGAGTGAGAGGGCTGCAGCTGCCCATGGAAAGGCGCCCCGAGCAGTTGGGGGTTTGGTGCCTTGCTCAAGAGCACGTTGGCAGTGCCCAGTAGGTTAACTGGCACCTCTCCAGCTACCAGTCCAAAACCCCGTACGGGGACTTGAACCGGCGACCCTGCTGTTCCCAAGCTAAGTCCCTAAGGGCTGAGCTACTGCTACCTCTATAGGCTGATATTTATATCAACATAGGCTATATATTATGATTTATTGGGAAAGAAAAGCAATTTTAATGTAAAATCAGACGTTCAGCACCCCCATATGGGCCGATGGAATGATCCTTTGTTTCATAAGCACATGTTCAGACACTGCGGCGATTCCACTATGACACACGCAATGATCATGTCATGCAATTGCTGAAATAGGGTACTACCCTTTTTTTGGACTAATTAAGGTACTGCTTAAAACCCTCAAATGAATGACTTACTGCCCTTCAAGAATCGTGACAACAAAAGGAAATTGTTTCAATTCAATTTTATTTATAGTGTCAAATTACAACAGGAGTTATCTGAAGACACTTTACAGATAGAGTTGGTCTAGACCACACTCTATAATTTACAAAGACCCAACAATTTTCATTATTTAGCTCATTGTTACTTTCTGTTTCTTTTACTTTTCTAGCATGTCCAGTCTGCAAACAAAACTGCTTTTAAATTCTCAAGACAAGCCTAAGATGGGTTTTGGAAAAAAAAAAAACACATCTTATGGGTTAAACAATCAATAACTCCAATTTCTTTTGTCTGCAGATGGCAGGTTACACAATATGCCCCGTTCTGTTGGAGCAGATGTCAACGGCTCAATGGCTCCGCTGACCGGCGAACGCAAGTCCTCTGCCTCCATCCACTCCAGCCAGCCTGTCCTCTTCACCTTTGATGTGCCTGTGCGCCACACACACCATGGCTCCCTGTCCAACAGTGCACCCCAGGACTACCTCCTCCTCCACCAGTGCATGAGCAGGAAGACAGAGAGTGCACGGTAAATGTCACGACCCTCCGGCGTCCTGTGGCAGGTTTCCTGTTATCCGTTAATGCGGGTCAACATACAGGTTTATGACGCTTCCTCAGTTTAGAAGCCCCTAAGGGTTACAACTACTGTTACAGGGGGGGGGGATGTCTGAGTGTGAGCATTTTGGAAATATTATAATGTATATTTTACAAGTGTGATTGAGAAAATGCAAATTTTTAATAATGATATGAAATTGTAGTGAATTTTCTAAACTGAAGACAGTCTGAAATAAGTAATGGATAATATTAAAAACATGTTTCAATGAGTAAGGCAGCCTAAATCCAGAAGCCTAAGGAAATCTATAAACACCCAAGGTTTTTGTTATTTACTCAAATTTTTATGATTTAAACATGATACAATACATGGATAAGTGGGGCTAAGCCATATGGATAACATTTTCTAACACAGAATATGCAGTTTTATTTTTGCGATATTGATGAATTATTTGAAGATATGAAATAAAGGTATTTCATCACAATAATGCAAAAATCTTGCAAATCCTGTGGTGGCCGGGTTAGCTCAGTTGGTAGAGCAGGCAACGCGGCGGCCGCGGGTTCGACTCCGACCTGCGGCCCTTTGCTGCATGTCATTCCTCCTCTCTCTTCCCTTTCATGTCTTCATCTGTCCTGTGGAATTAAAGGCCTAAGATGCCCCCCCCCAAAAAAAAAACCCCAAAAAAATCCAATATTGCCATCAATCAGATGTGATTACACATTAGTTGATCAATCATTTAAACAATAAAACAACAAAATATGCACAAGTTAAGAGGTGTGAATACTTGTTGAGTAAGTGTTATACTATACTGAAGTATAGGGGCATGCATGCCTGTCTCGGCTATATGCTGAGCGGGAGAACAAAAGGATCAAGTGTTTATGTTAAATGCACTCCTGAGTTTTCCATCAACATTCCCCCCCCCACGCCTCCTGCTGCCATCATGCCTGCTTCCAAGAATCAAAAGGCAGCTTTAATAATGATGCCATTCAGCAGATAGCCGGCACAGTAGATGATCAATGAGGTTGAGCCTGCAATTTATCACTCCTATAGGTTTAGACTTGCACAGGGTAGAACTGGCCTCTCAGCCACATGATTTGCACATAAATCCGCTGTGTTGGACCTGTGTGAAAGTAACCCAGAGAAATCAAAGCTCACAATCCATCTCATCAGCTTTATGCAGATATTTCTGTCACTCCCTCACCAGTTTCTGCTCCGTGGGTCTGCTAATTAAGACAGGCATCTGGTGGCGGGGTATGATTCACGTCAGAATGAAACTCCGCTGGTCTGATGACCAACGGTATGAATTAATCTATGTAAAATGCATGCAGCCGCAGTGATGGAAGGCAGTGGGATGAACAAAATGATTGATTGATGATTGAAATCCTGAGGAGACGGAAGGAGAATTTGATGAAACACAGCCTGCCATCTGACATGAGAAAAGAAGAAAAAAAAAGAGAGTCAGAGAGAGCAAAAATGTTTTATCCATGTTAATTACATTACTTTGATGCATTATTCATTTAAAAGTGTTAACATTTATAATCAAGATTGAACGTTGAACATTAGAAATCTGCGATGTAGCGAACACATCTGCATACATCTCAAGAGAGATTAGTACAGACATAAAGAAACGACTCATTGAGGATATCATATCTTTGCATTGGCCCGCTAAGTCGGACCATTGCTCAGCTAACTGGCTAGAAATGTCTAAGCTGTAGGTTTGCTCCGGTTGGCACTCAAGGTCAAGCCCTACAAAGGAGCCAGAATAAATGAGGCATGTCCCTAGGGTGTCTAACCTGAGGCTGAGAAACTGTGGGGAAGTCCTAGTATAACATGGATGCCCTCTTTCTGTCAACATGCAGAAAACATGTAAAAAAAAAAAATTCTATTTAAAATAAGAAGAAAACTATAAAGAATACTAAGATTGAATGGGTATGCTATAGCTGCAAGAAGGCGCTCAGGCACTGATGATAAGTTATGTTGTTATTTTAAACTGTGCTGAGTCCTGAAGTGCTACAGTGCCATCTAGTGGCTATATGGGTTATTACTACTTAAAAGGCCTAGATGGTGTAGTGTGAGTTGTTTGTGTCTACATGAGTTACTACACTTCAAGCTGTTGTGAGAAAACTTGTGTATAAATGAATTTGCCCACGCTTCTGTGAATGAGATTACCTTGGTCATATCCAACATCAGATTCAGTACTGATCATTATTAGTCTCAGTTATGGAGACAGTGGCACAAATGCCTATAGAGACTATCATTATCATTTACCATCCATCTATCCATCTTCGTCCGCTTATCCGGTATCGGGTCGCGGGGGTACCAGCTCCAGCAGGGGACCCCAAACTTCCCTTTCTCGAGCCACATTAACCAGCTCCGACTGGGGGATCCCGAGGCGTTCCCAGGCCAGGTTGGAGATGTAATCCCTCCACCTAGTCCTGGGTCTTCCCCGAGGCCTCCTCCCAGCTGGACGTGCCTGGAACACCTCCCTAGGGAGGCGCCCAGGGGGCATCCTTACCAGATGCCCGAACCACCTCAACTGGCTCCTTTCGACGCGAAGGAGCAGCGGCTCTACTCCGAGCTCTCACCCTATCTCTAAGGGAGACTCCAGCTACCCTCCTGAGGAAACCCATTTCGGCCGCTTGTACCCTGGATCTTGTTCTTTCGGTCATGACCCAGCCTTCATGACCATAGGTGAGGGTAGGAACGAAAACTGACCGGTAGATTGAGAGCTTTGCCTTCTGGCTCAGCTCTCTTTTCGTCACAACGGTGTGATAAATTGAATGTAATACCGCACCCGCTGTGCCGATTCTCCGACCAATCTCCCGCTCCATTGTCCCCTCACTCGCGAACAAGACCCCAAGGTACTTGAACTCCTTCACTTGGGGGTAAGGACTCATTCCCTACCTGGAGAAGGCACTCTATCGGTTTCCTGCTGAGAACCGTGGCCTCCGATTTAGAGGTGCTGATCCTCATCCCAGCCGCTTCACACTCGGCTGTGAACCGGTCCAGTGAGTGCTGAAGGTCACAGGCCGATGATGCCATCAGGACCACATCATCTGCAAAAAGCAGCGATGAGATCCCCAGCCCACCGAACTGCAACCCCTCTCCACCCCGACTACGCCTCGATATCCTGTCCATAAATACTACAAACAGGATTGGTGACAAAGCACAGCCCTGGCGGAGGCCAACTCTCACCTGAAACGAGTCCGACTTACTGCCGAGATATAATTTACATTTATATATATTTTTTATTTTATTTTATTTTTATATATATATATGTGTGTGTGTGTGTGTTTTTTATTGGACCATGACTCTGAAGTATATTACATATTATTACATTGGAATTGCATTAAATGCTACTGTAAAAGAGATGGTTGTCAACCATTTGCCATTATTTGAGCTAGGCTGGCATTGGAGTATGAGACAGATGTTTGTTTTCGAGGAGCATTTTGGCACTGTGGAAAGTTGGGCCAACAAAGACTTCATGTGTGTAATATGTGTATGTCTTTGTCCATGTTGCAGGAGTGCCAGTTTCTCCCAGGTCACACGAAGCAATCTGTTTGTGGGGAGCGACTCTGCGGTGCAGAAACTCTCCCATGGCTTTTCCCACTGTCTGAATGGCATGGGTGCTCAGTTGCATGGCTTCTACAGCCTGCCCAAGCCAGGAAAACACCAGTTAGCGGGGCATGATGACTCCTCCCAGGAGGCCTGTTACATGCTTCCCCGGGGTTACAGCGCTGAGGCACCGGCTCACAGCGGGCTCGGTGAGCCGGAGCTGGAGAACGAGGAGATTTACACCTTCAAAACGCCCTGCAATGCACTTGCCACCATGCACAGCAACGAACGTCCAACTGACAATTACGACCTTCCTACGCCGCCTGGCTCCTTCTACCAGATCCCCCGGACGTTTGATAAGAATCACAATGCCTTGACACCCTCCAGCTCTGAGTCGTCCTGTGCTCCTCCTCCCAGGCCCCCTAAACCCAGCCAGGGGTCAGAGGGGCAGTGGGGGAGTCCCCAATCAGTAGGGAGCCAGAATGGAGAGGTGACGCCTGCAGTGTCGGTCATTCCACGCAGGAATACTCTCCCTGCTGTCGAGAACATCAGGTTGCACAGAGGTACACTAAATGCAATTAGTGCTTTAACTGTTTTCCTAATACCTATTATACACCGTTTTCAGGTTTCTACTAGAACATGTTTACACTTACACTTTATTTTTCTCATACTGCCCGTGGCTGCTTCACCTGTATCCACCGTCTGAAACGCTCTGTTTGAGCGCTGTCTCTTTAAAATCAGGGCCCAGTTTGCCCTGATTGGTCAGCGTTTCCGGATCTCCAGTGTCTCCACATCTGTACACTGCTGTCGCTGCCTGTGTACGGTCCGTCAGTCTCCGGCTGCAATGGTTTTTTACAGTATATAGCAAGACTTAATACTGTGAAAAATCACCAATAAAGGCTTCTTAACCAAATATTACACAACCTGGCATGTCCAAGCAGGAATGTCACCCTCATTTAAGGTGAAATTAACATCGGCAGCCAAGATTACAGCTTTCCCCGGCATGTAACTACATAGTTAGCAGTGGATTGTATGAAAATACTTCATTATTTGTAGCTTTGGCCACATTTAATATGAACATCCAACATTGTAACAAATTTAGATATGACAATACAGAAAAGCAAAATAGGTGTCCTTTAAACACAATCTCAGTCGACTTATACAGATCTTTTGAAATCACACAATAAACCTGTTTCCTGTTTTCAAATGCAAGTCTGTCTTGGTCAGTCCGTTCTCTTGTGGTATTGCAGTGACTTTGCGCTTCCTCTTCCTCCCCCTCTTTCGCTCACTCCTTCCCTCTTCTCCAATGTCTCATTTTACTGATATAGTAACGCTAGCAGCTGAGCAGAAACAAACGGGCCAGTCTAGCAGACACTGTTCTGTTGAGACGCTAATGAAATTCAAGCCATACAGCCTGCTCCAGAATGCCTCGTTCCAGGCCAATAAGCAATGAAAAAATACACACGAGCAGACACAATGCATGGCCTCTTATTATGCTGTGTTCTCTGCTTCGCCAAGCCCATGCTCAGGCCTTGTGTAGCCAGAGACAACAATTGACCTGTGACCCTTGTTAGTGAGGTAGAGTACAGGCTGTTCACACACCTGTGCTGCAAAGACTAATTATAACCCAGTGAAGCATTTAATGAAATGTCACTTGTGTTCTGTTAGTTTTCTCCTTTAAATGTCTGACATTTTTGTCTACATTGGCCTATTTTTTTGTGTCTACAGTTTCACTTGAGGAGCACTTTTTCCTTTTAAGAGTTTAAGGCAGTGGTAAATATTGATTTCTCTCCTCGCCTCTCTCCCCAGGCTCCTCCTTTGAAACTAACAGCCATCACCGTCCCATCCATTTCAACAACTCAGGCCAGTCTGTGGAGTCTGTCAATGATGGGTTCAGCTCTTACCTGGTGAGTCACTCTCTCCTTTTTAACTGCACTCTCTCCTCAGACAGACGCTGTTAGTACAAAATCATAAACTGCAGGGATAGAAAATGCATTTCTACTATATTTAATTGAGTGTTGCCGTTTTCCTGCAATATTGAGCCCGGGGAGTTTAAGAGAGTCGTGTGCCATCTGTCTCTTTTGACAACAGAGAACCAAAGCGCCTCTGACTCGCTCAGACAGCGGCAACTCGGATGACAACTATGTGCCCATGAATCCTGGCTCCTCGCCGCGCAGCGCTGCCCAGGCTGACAGTCCTAAGAATATCTACATCCCTATGAGCCCTGGGCCGCATCACTTTGATTTCCCAGGATTCTCTGCAACATTACCTGCCCGTAAGGGGAGCAGCGCCTCCCTGTGTCACCGGCCCAGCCGCCTCAGTGATGTCACACCGCCACCCATCAACCGCAACCTCAAACCTAACAGGAAATGTGAGTTTTTGACAGCAAAGTTCTAAAAGTGATCTAAAAGTGTGGGTTTTCTTGCTTCTTAATCGCCATTTTTGGCATCAAATCAGCCCTTTACAGTACACTTAACAGTACACACAGTACTCGATTGAGACCTAATCAGCTCCAATATCTGCATTGTTAATTGTTTTTACAATTGTTTTTGACAATGATATTTTTGTTGACACTGTCTGCTTTTGTTTTCCACAGCGAAGCCAACACCTCTTGATTTGAAGAACAATGGGATCATTGATGAGCTGCCATTTAAGAGCCCGGTCACCATGTCCTGGACACGGCCCATGTGAGTCTCATATCAGTCATCCAAGCTAGGATACCCAAGGCCACACACACACACACACACACAGAGTTTGATGGCACAGATTGGTGCTGTATTTGGTTTCTGCCTGAGGTCAGAAGGTGGAAGCACTCACAGTCCTGTCTGCTTTCTTCAGGCCTGCAATGAACTCAATGTCCTCCCAGCATTGTCGCCCCATCTCTACACAAAGCATCACCAGCACCGACTCTGCAGACAGTGAGGAGAATTATGTGGCTATGGTGAGTCCCAGTAGCTGGAGGGGAGATCAGGAGAAGCACGTTGTGTTCTTTGTTGTAATGATTCACTTGTTTGCGTGCTCCGCTTCCTCGCTGCACCCTGTGTGAGTGAAAACCTCCCTCTTGTCCCCCATTAGCAGAACCCAGCGTCTACCTCACCAGCCGTGAGCGGTACCAGCAGCCCGGCCCCTAGGAAGTGTGGCAACGTGGACTACCTAGCGCTGGACTTCCAGCCTGGGTCACCCAGCCCACACAGAAAAGTATGAAGACGATTTTGTAGACCTAATTTAACAGTAGGGATGCAACAATGCATCATGAATCGGTTTAAAATCGTTATAAATGTGTAAAGATTACAACCGGTTGAGAATAAAAAAAGAAAAAAAATGAATCGCAGTGCTTGGGCAGGGATCTTCAACAGAGGGTCCTCAGAGTCACTGAGGACCTCCAAAACTTTCACACTTTCACATGTAAAAATGTGAAAGTTTTTTCAAAAATTGAAATCCAACATATAATTAGCAAATATAAATCCCCGATGATGATAGGCTTACTGGCCTATAGGTAAGGTAGTCACTAAGATAGCCAACCACAGGTACAGTTTATCCTAAGGCTTCACTGTACCACATGTATGTTTACCATTAAAAGATGATTTATAAAATCATGCTAACAATTATTATTTTAATAGCTTCGTATTCTATGCACTAAAAAGGTATTTATAAAGGCTTTAGGCCCGCCCTACTCTTTATTGTAGGCCCAGTTTATTATGCAAATTAATTTGTTACAACATATGTAGTAAGGGGTCCCTGCTTCGTCTCTCTTTCAGTTGAGGGGTCCTTGGTTTCAAAAATATTGAACTCTGCCCCAGGGCGTAATCTACGTTAGATTTTACTTTTTTGACTTCAGACGTTACAACGTCTTCTTAGTTTATTTATTTGAAGAGATTTCTTACTATTTATTTAGCTGTTTTGATGTGGGATTTGTTTTGAATATCTAATTATTCATTTTTTTTTATTTAATGTTTGTTATTTAAGATAAAATACAATTTCAGTTGCACTTTTGATAAGAGGACACCTTTGTTGTTTTGCACAGTTTATATAAATAAGGGAATATTTTTCATTTCATTTCAGTATTTTTCAGTCAAAAACATGGTAAGACATAGGCTACCCAAAAGCTAGTCTGGACAGGTGAATCTTCACTTGTCCCTTAAAACAAACACTGCAGCTCATTATATTAAAAAAAACCATGAGAAAACCCATTGTGAACTTAAAATCGTAAATTGCATCGTGAGTTGAGCGTATTGTTACATCCCTATTTAACAGCATTTGGTCTTATTTGTACCACAGTGCAGTCCGCCCTCAGGCCAGAATCTCACTCCTGCCTTATTTATCATCCCACAGCCCTCTACATCCTCTGTGACGTCTGATGAGAAGGTGGACTACGTGCAAGTGGACAAGGAGAAGACCCAGGCCCTGCAAAGCACCATGCAAGAGTGGACCGATGTGCGCCAGTCTACTGAACCTGCCAAGGGGGTCAAGTCCTGACACTGACCTGTACAGAACAATGACACAATCCCAACCTTAAGTCAAGCATCTCTAGTATCATGTCTCTATCATTCCTATGAATACTGGTTGGGCTTGTTGAAGACTGAAATATTTGGACAAAAAGCCATAACCTATCCTATGCCTGTTCTCTGTGATGATTTTTACTGCAATGCACTGCTAACATGCAGGATATCAGGCCATACAGGTGAAGCGCCCTGCCAAAGCTCTTCACGCAGACTGTTATAGCAGTCTATGGACAAATGATAATGTGTATGAAAATATCATCCTTACTCATCAATCCGTCCTGTATAAATTAAGTGTTTCATCAAAGCTGTCCCACCCACCCTCTCTGCAACAGTCAAACATTTTGCATCTAGCAGGTCATTTACCCAATTGCTGCCATTTGAAGAGCAGCAGAAGCTAACTGGTGGTCGATAACCATATTAATATACTGTAAGAGTATGCATACTGGTCTCAGGAATGCCAAGATGCACTCCAATTTTGGCATGCAGGCAGACTCTCTCCTTTCACTTCAATCTATCATTTGTGCTGAGTCTTGCAAAAGCAGTGAAGAGATTATTTTCACTGCAGGCAATCATTTAAGCTTAGCAGTGCATGTCTGGTATAACGGGGGGGGGGGGTGGGGGGGAAATACAGCCTTACAAATACATGCAGGCCCGTGTCAGAAGCCCCTACGATAACTGTACTTGGCTGTTGCCTCGGTTTCAATTAAGTATGAGACCAAACCAGCTGTCAGGCTGGATGGCAGGCCAATTATTTCAATGCAGGTACAAAGTCAGAAACGTCTTAATGTACAGAATAAAGAGAGCAAGACCGCAGAGGAGAAGACGCATCTTGTAGCTTTGTAGGTTTGACTTTGGTGGTCAATTTGCTTCAGGTAATATTCTAATACATTTCATTGTAAATGTGCACTGACTAAGAAAATGATTGAGTTGAAGGAAGTAAAAATAAAGCAGGAGAAGTAGTTTCCAAGGAGTTCAGATATCCCCTCTCTCCATAAATACAAGTTAAGGAGAATAGCGTATTTATGTTTCCCTGGAATTTAACCATTCACTGATGTCTGTCTTTGATATGCCACACACTACAGCTATGTCTCTGAAGAGTAATTGTCACCTGTATGTAAATTATTAATAGGATGACATATTTGCAGCACATCTTGTCGACTGTTTGATGCACTTGTCTGAGACAAAAGGTGCACTGCAGTAATGGTAACATTGTGCTTTTCTTGCAAAGGCAACCTGCCACGATGAAGATTCGCCGGTGATCACGGTCACTTAAAAATAGTTTAGGAAAGAATGTTTACTTAATTTCCTAAACTCTTTTATTTGTTTTAATTTGCCTTATATTTTTCATTTCAGTTTTGACTGTAAATTTTGCCTTGGAGAAATTTAATTATTTACAATATTATTCAAGCGAGAGCCATATTGTATTTAGGACAACTGAATGATCAGTTTCAACTTAAGTCCAGTATTTCATTGTGGGCTGGAACCACTGGAGGGTCAATTCCTATTTTATCTTTCTATGAATAGTGTGGCCATGCAGTGCTAGGTGGTATTATTGATTATTTCATTAGGATTTACTTCTTAATGTTTTTCTACCATTTTTACTGCTTTTTGTATTGTTTTTATCATTATTTTTTACTGATACATGTAAGCGAGTGATAAGCATAAGGACGGGGTCAGGCTAAATGAAGCTATGTTAATTCCCAAAAAGAATTGTATGATCTATACATGAAACGGGGAGGCAGGCAATTTGAGTTGCACTGGCAAAGAAATCCCCCGGTGAACTGCGATTCACAAAGAGCGGGAAGAAAGAAAAGACTGAAGAAAAAGCCTGTCTCCCTGTCAGCCTCTGAAGTGAAATGGATGTGTAATTTATTATCTAGAGATACGCGTTGTAAGCAGAAGAGCTGTGTATGTGTTGTGGTAGATTGTGACTTGTAGTATGTTAAATGACAGCCTGACTGGGCCAGATTGAAAACCCTGCTCAGATCTACTGTCAGACTGTCACTGGGTTGACGTACTGTACTAGTAGAGATCGTTTTCTTTAACCACTGTTTATTGCTACTACTGTAAAGCATTTGCAGATTGCTTGTGTGTTAATTTATTAATTTATTATGCATTTTGCAGTTGATAATTGAAAAAAAAAAGGAAAAAAAAACAAACAACAACCAAACAAGGAAACCTTCTCTCTACTAACATTAATGTATGCAAACTGTCTTGATTTTGTGAAGCAATATGACAAACGATGCCAGTGTGATGGTAATGTGGTACAGTTCATTTGGGATACTCGAGAATACAAGACTTTGTTATTCCTGTATTATGGTAGACTTAAACTGTGGACATAGAATAAATCAAGAAGTGAAAGTTTGGCGTTAGGGTCCTCTTTAAATATATATCCAAAACATTGTTTTCTGGCAGCCACGGTGCCGTTACTCAGGTAACCCTTTACTTGAAGGTATCGACATAATCGTGACATGACACTGTCATAGCTATAACATGACACTGTCATGAACGTGTCATAAACGTTTATGACTTCTGTCATTAAGTGTCATTCGGCTTTTGTCATGACAAGTTGACATTGTTTGGGTTGTCTTGATTATGACAAGTTGACATTAATCAAAGTGACATTACCAGAAGTTGTCTTGGTCATGACAAGTTGACATTCAAATTGTTTGGGATGTCTTTGTAATGACAACTTGACATTAACCAGGATGACATTACCAGAGGATGTCTTTGTCATGACAACTTGACATAATGTCATCCTGTTTAATGTCAAGTTGTCTTAATAAGGACACTCCAAACAAATTTAATGTCAACTTGTCATGACCAAGACAACTTCTGGTAATGTCACTTTGATTAATGTAAAGTTGTCATAATCAAGCAAACCCAAACAATGGCAGAAGTCATAAATGTTTATGACTTGTTTATAACGTTTATGACACGTTCATGACAGTGTCATGTCATAGTTATGACAGTGTCATGTCACGATTATGTCGATACCGTCAAGTAATGTGTTACCATTACTCGTTACCCATCCACCCATTCTTAATTGGTGCTGTAATGCTCAGAAGTTGAACGCCTGCTGCCCCCTGTTGTATGGGACAGCAGCTGCATCCATTGGCATTGATAAAGCGTGAGATAGATTGATATGGGTTTTTGGAAGCGGATACACATACTTCTGGTTTTAGTCAATTTGTATGCCTGTCTTTTCATACCAAAAAAATTACAAATATGCATTACCACACTCATTATTTCATTCTTGGCACACAGGAAAAGTGACCAAAATTAGCATTTTCACTTCAATTGGAAAATGATACATTTAATGTATTATTACTTATAAATAAATATCGCAAGACATAACAATGTGTTTCTCCAGGATCCTGTTACACTCATGCACTTCTGAAATTAATGTTATTGCGCTTCATGATATGACTTAATATCTAATTTCCCCAAAAACAACATTAAAAATGACCAGTCGGGCTAAAGATTTCCTAGTTAACCAAGACCCCGATGACAGATTGACAAACTGACTAAGAAAAAGTGCAATGATAAGATTATTTCTACTCCTTCCTTTCATATGAATATCAGTGATACTGATGCTGGCCAGAGTCTGTTTACAGGCCAGCAGTGGCCCTCTGTGTACCCATGTGCTCCTGCTATGGGCAGCAACAACAACAAAAAACATTTTCTACACAATATGAATATTTATGGATTCTCTCATTATCAATTCTTATATGATCCATAAAGACACCCTTCCAAAATTCATTTGTATGGGTCCCTAGGAATCTGTGGCTTTGTGAAGTATAGCAGGTTTTGCAAGTGTTATGATAGGAGTTTCTCTGGATTATAACCCTGTTTTCTAGTTAGATTTCTGTTAGACTGAATTCTACATTTATGTACAACAGCATTAATACCTTCCAGAGAATAGAATGTTTTAACAGTCAGGCCTTAAGTGTTCTGCAGGAGTCCTGCTATAATATCTACGATTGGGTTGGTTGGGTTCCTACGCAACCAGTAGGAATCGGACCGGATTAGAACACAAATTTCGGTTCCTCATTTTGGTTCCACTTAATGTGTCGACTGAAATATTTTCTCTCTGTCGCTCCGAAAAACAACGTAAAAATATCACACTTTCTCTGTAGTCTACCGTAAATGTAGGCTACTTTTAAAATGCCATATTTTCCCTCTGGGCTCACCAAAACGGACGTAAAAGCATATTAACCATTCACTGCACGTGATCGCTAGTAAACATATCACATTTAAAAGTACCGGTTCGGCATCAGAATCGTAAAAATCCAAACGATACCCAACCCTAATAATATCACATGATGAATTTAAGGTGTTCTTAAGTATTTGTGTGATGTCTTTAAAGCAACTTCTTTTGTCATCCCCATGTGTTTATAACAATGGTAGTCTTATGCTACGACTAGAAACCTGAGCTGTAGTTAGTGCCAGGTTGCTTCAGTAAGGCAAGGCAAGGTAATTTATTTATATAGCACAATTCGGGCCCAAAGACAATTTAAAGTGCTTTACATGAGCATAAACATGCAAAGCAAATGAAAAGAAAATTCAACAATTATAAAACAAAAACAACAAAGACAGTAGATTTAAAAGACTTTAGAAGAATGACCGTCTGTAAATGAAAGCAATGGCAACAAGAACAAAAAAACACAGATCAGGTGTTCTGGAAGTTTATTCCAGATATGCGGTGCATAGAAACTAAAATCTGCTTCTGCATGTTTGGTTCTGACCCTGGGGACGGTGAGGGCCAGTCTAATGATTCTGGGGCCCACTTCCAGGTCAGCGGGTGGTCTGAGTGTGGTAAGAGATAGATCCCATGACTGCAGACTCAACAGGTTACAACAATAGCCGATCTTTCTTCCCCTTTCAAAGCAGCCTGGAGCACGATGCTGAACCCTCAACTACTCCATTAGCTACCATTATCGTTACGATACTTTTTAATTACTTTTTTTTTAAAGGGCAGAAAGGCAAGTCATGTCAGTGTTTCGCAGTATTGCTTTCCTCTTTGGTTCGTTCTGTGTGGACTTTGCATGTTCGTCCCATGTTTGTGTGGTTTTCCTCTGGGTGATTCAGTTTCCTTCTGCTTCACAAAAACATGCATCCTGTCTCTGTGAATGTCAGTGTGATGGCCTGTCTGTGGTTGCAACCCTATAGTGTGCTGGCATCCACTATAAGTCTGCTGCATCTACAGTAAAGCTAGTAGCTAATTCTGCAGCCTTGTGTTGTCTTCCATTCGACCATGCATCGTCCTCCCGGTCAAAACCAGAAAATCAACACTTTTTCTGACGTTTTTGTCTCTTTTTTTGACACTTTTGGCGCTTCATTCAATGTTTTTTTGGCACTTTTTTTGACATTTAACGCTTCTTAAACTAGTTTTACACTTATTAGGCATTATAAGGCATTCTATTACTTATTTTTGGAATTCCTGGTCAATAGAAAACCTATTATACCTAATTCTTGAGTTAAAAAAGCTGAAATTATGAATTATTTAGACTAATATTAAAGGAAGGATAATCACAGAAGGGTCAACGTTCAGTCGGGATACTGTTTCGAAACATTTCAGTTTTTTGTTTTCAAATGCTAAAAACATTGAATAAAACACCCAAAATTCAATGAAAGTAGAGATCCGATCTTTTGTTGTACTTGCGAAGCACGTTGTATGGAATCATCCGTGTTATTTTTTTGGGTAATCCAAATTAGGTCGTTAAAAAGAAACCCATATTGCTGATGTAGACATTTAGACGATGGGTCAAATTTGACCCGAAGACAACATTAAATTAGCAGTGGATGAATGAGTTACAGAGGCGGTATAATGAATGCTTGCTCTTGGGGGAATTGTTGGGTCTCTGTAGATTATAGAGTGTGGTCTAGACCGACTCTACCTGTAAAGTGTCCTGAGATAACTTCTGTTATGATTTGACACCATAAATAAAATGTAATTGAATTGAGGCAAACACAACTAAATTCACTTTACCCACATTTTAATTTGAAAAGTGCTAAGTAGCCTACATTTTTTTCCACCTTAACCTTTTAGTTGCTGAGGAACACAATAAGTCTGCAGTTCACCGCTATATTACACACACGTACACATTAAAAGAGAAGTGTTAAGGCTTGCAGTTCACATAGATTTCAGCAGCCGCCTTCAGTTTCAAGAAAATGAAGGACCCCATTTGAGAATGTCAGGAGCCAATCAGCTCCTTCAAAGGTCCAATGTGTAGGAATTTCTCCCATCTAGCGTTGCGATCATATTATCGCAATCAACTCTCTCACACCGCGCAGTTCAAAGTACGTATTACAGCTACGGTAGCCTTCACGCTTTTTTCTGATGACGCCGGTCTCTTTGCTCTTTTCAATATCCTTTTTCTTTTTTCTGGGTGAAGAAGAAGACTCCTGTTCCTGAAATTTGGATTTTGAATACGTGTGGTCGTGTGGCCGTGTGCAGCACCTGTGAGTTTATCGTGTGACAGCGAAAACACGAAAGGCGGAGCAGTATATCCTAAATGTCCCTTACCGGCTAACGTATTTCAAGATGGCGCATGAATATGGAGTGTCTTACCCCGGTTCATGCGAATGCAACCGTAAAATTTCAAGCCAATAGGAATATTTGGAATTGATGGTGGTGGTAAATATTCATGAAAAAGGACAAGTTTGTGAACAAGCAACACAGATTTTGATAATGAACTACTAAAAACATTACACACTGGACCTTTAAAGTGCTACTAGAGAATTAGTATGCTTCATGTGTGCCCTCTTGTTGTGGAACTGGACTTGAATGCTGACAGACTAGTTAGCAGACAGTGCCAGTAAGAGGTTAACCGACCGCCAACTTGAAACATGGGCTGAGTTCCAAATCTCAGACTCTTTTCTTTTTCACTTTTAGTACGAACTGCAGCTGCCCTTACAAAGTACGTACTGTTACATGCAGTATGCACACATACTACTTCTTGAACTTTGACCCTCTTGCTCATATATGCTGCGCAAGGGATTGTGGGTCAAAACGAGCCAGAAAAACATCCTGGCTTGCATACTGCAGAATCTGACCGGATGCAGCGGGACATCCTGGTATTTGTGGCATACTGCATTTGATATACTATGTATTGGGATATACTAAAACAAATTCTGGCATACTAAATAGTGTGGTAGTATGGGTATTGGGACGCAGGGATAGTTCTCTTGTAACTTGACAGTCTTAATGTTTACTTTCCTACAAATAGAAGCAGTTTAGCTGTCCACGTTATTGTCCTTTGAGATTAATATATCTGTATATCTGATGACACCATCAGATATATTGACACCATGTCGCCAACATCTTTATAGGACTCTCTGTGTAACTAGTTAAGTTTGTGTTGTGGGTTTTATTCTAGTTAATTATTATGATATTTATGATATTCTCCTGTACGGCCTTTTGGTAAAGTAGCCTGCAAGAAACTTTTGTAGGCCTTCTATCGTATTAACAGACAAACCACAACCAGTAATAAATACATTAAAAGGATTTCAAACACCAAAAGGAGATCTTTTAAACCATAAATATCTTATACCAAATCTGCTTCATCAGCTACTTCTATCTGCACATGCACCATTTGTGTCATGTTGAACAGTTGTGGAATGTAACTAAGTGCATTTACTCAAATGTATAATAATAGTAAATAATACTTGAGTCTTTTCTTCTCATGCCGCTTTCCACTTCTACTTCTGCTACATTTCAGAGAGAAATATTGTACGTTTTACTCCACTACATTCATCTGACAGCTTTAGTTACTAGTTACTTTACACATTAAGGTTTTTTCACACAAAACACATGTAGTTTATAAATTAAACTGGCCAACAATATAACGGCCTACAAGTCCAGCTGCAATGATTAGACCATTAAACACACAACTGTTTGGATCCTTTACACTTTCTAAAATGTGAGGATTCTTCTGCATTGAGTACTTTTACTTTTAATACTTTAAGTACATTTTCCTGATGATACTTACATACTTTTACTTAAGTAACATTTTTAATGCAGGACTTTTACTTTTTACAGTGTGGTATATAAGTCAGAGATCTTCAACAGGGGGTCTGGGACCCCTAGCGGGTCCTTTGAGTTGCTGCAGGAGGGGCCTCCTAGATAGCCATAAGGTAGCCATCCACAGATCCAGTTAAGCTTAAGGATTCCCTGTGTCACATTCTAACATTACAACATGATGTGTAAATATGAATGTCAACAATTATAATTGCAATAGCTTAGTATTGTATGTCCCATAAAAAGGTATGTGTAAAGGCCTTAGGCCGCCCTATACATTATTGTAGGCCCAGTTTAACATGCAATTTATATTTTACATTTCATTCTCATATTGTATACAATACTATGTTGTAAGGGCTCCCTGCTCCATCTCTTTTCCAACTGAGGGGCCCTTTAACAAACGTTAAAGACCCCTGGCATAAGTAAAGGATCTGAATACTTCTTCCACCGTTGCTGTTGATCAAACATGAATGAGATCCTGTCCCTGTGCTGTCACGGTGCATGCCCGGTCGTTCTCACTTCTCTCCACTAGAGCGCGCGTTAGGACCCCGCCGCGTCTACCGGAGTGGATCATGTCAGAAGAGGAATGTTCGTACAATGAGGGTCTGTGTATTGTAGTTCCGCTTTTTCCTCGGTGCACCACACGGACAAACGCTTGTCAATGGACTATTTGAGACGGATCTCAATCGGTTTAATGCAACGGCTCCCTGCGTCTCGGCTGCGTTCTTTTTGACTCGTAATTTGCAACCAGATCCTTTTTTTATCCGGATGGAAAGCGAAAGACGGCGAGAAAGGACCAAAAAAAAATAATAAATCCAAACCAAAATGCCGTGAGTGTTGAAGTTTAGGGGCTTTTGTGTGTTGGTAGATTCTCCTATTTTGGCGAAGCAGTCGCTCACTTTAAATGTACAGTTATTCTTACTCTTTTCTGACTATTTAATAAGTGTGGCACATAGATGACATTGTAGTTTAAATACCAGCCATCGATGGAACTGAAGTTGTGCGTGCTAAGGTTCTGAATCATCCGAGGGCTTCTTATTGAATGTAATGTATCCGTGAGCAGAGGTCCAGTCGTTACGAGTGGATTCATTCCAGCTGTGAGTCCACGAGCCTTTCATGTGTGTAAATCATCTCAGTTTTAATTCTAAGCTGACACAGTATAACACCAGGGAGGAAGAAATCACTAATACAAATCTGCAACATTGGGACTTTTTTTTAATGCCTCTGTGGAACCTAGAATGAGTTTATACTGACCTGATCTTACTTTCTAGGCAAGTGTCTTTGAATCTTTCCCATCTCTAAACATTCCTATCAGTTTGTCGGGATAATTGTGCAATCTTTCAACAAACAGGCTATCATAGGCTGCACCGTCCGTCTCTCGAGTGACTTTGTGCGTGTAGTGGAGTATTTTTTCTTTCCACATGGGATCCTAGCTGAGTCCATACGTCTTATTGTCTTCCATGCCCGTACTGTGGTCCAATCTAAGCTCAGCGGACCTCAGTGTAAACGGCATGGGAGAGGCGACCCCTGCTCAGTCTGCCGCGGGAGCGTTCGTGCCCATGTTGGGTGTCGGTTTAGGAACTGTGCCCGGCGGGGTCGGCAGCGGGCCTGGGGTGGCCCCATCCAGGGGCTCCGCGGTGCCACAGCTGCACAACGCCATAGTGGAGCGTCTGCGCGCCCGCATAGAGCTGTGCAGGCGGCACCACACCACCTGCGAGAACCGCTACCAGAGGGGCCAGGCCGAGAGCTCGGACCGGGAGCACGAGAGCACGCTTCACCTGCTCAACATAGTCCACCAAGGACCCGGGACCCGGAAGGCAAAGGGCAGCCGGGGATCGAACCAGCAACCTCCAGAGTACAGCAGGGCCAACGGGGAGCAGAAGGGCTCCGAGGGCGAGCAGAAGATCAACACGCGCATAGCGGTGAGTTTGGCCCAATTGGTCATCGTGGGGTGGGGGGGGTGTAATGATGAATGATCAGCAGTGACAATAATAATAAAGATGATGTGATGATGAGTATGATAATGACGTTAAAGCTTGTGTTAAGAATGACACCGTGGTGAATATGATTATCATAGTGATGATGAGGATGATAAGGTTGTTGTTACTTGTGATGATAGGCATTATAAGCTGTTTTTTGTATCAGTTTATCAACGAATTAATCGCCAATCACATGCATGCAACCCATACCAGTAAAAAGCCAGTCATGGGTCGGGTACAGGACTTTAAACCTGTATGACCTAAGTGACCCGAAATGTCACAGTTGGGATGTCTCCTCCTCCTTTTTTTTTAATGGCATACTCCTCTTTCAGGTAGAGTTGTGCTTTTAAGTTATTCCTAACCTCACAAAGGACAATAACCATCAAAAACCAACAACACTTCCTTGCAATTCATTTCAGAGCATTCAACAGTTACAGTTCTGCCCAAACTTACAGGACAACAAAACTCAGACCATGAGAAATTACAAGCATTATTTTTGCATGTCAATCTGCCTGTCAGCTGAGCGCTGTATAGTTTCTGTATTACAGTAAGTAATGTTTCTACACAAATTACTCACAAATACGCCGCTCTGACTCTTAATGGACAAGCAGTTAAAGTGATGGTTTGGAGTAATTTCACACTAGGCTGCTTTGCACCTTGACCTCGAGCCAACCAACCCCCCATAAGCTTTTTTCCCTTGTTATAACGTTGGTCGAGTTAACGTTATTAGCTGGTCAGCTTAGTGCAGGCGCTAATGGATCCACGTTTGTATCTCGTAAATTACCCCACTAATAATGCCCCGAATGATACCAAACTTCTACAGTAGTACAAATAGTTTCTGTTCTTATAAAACAAGGCATTAGAAAGTTTGTAACTACACCAGAAGTATGTAGTAGTATGTAAGTACTGCGCGATAGCGCGGTAGCAACCGAGAGGAGTATCCATCAGGCAAGTGTTATTTAAATATACTTCTGGTGTAGTTACAAACTTTCTAATGCCTCGTTTTATTAGTACAAAAACTATTTGTACTACTGTAGAAGTTTGGTATCATTCCGGGCATTATTAGTGGGGTAATATACGAGATACAAACGTGGATCCATTAGCGCCTATACTGAGCCAACCAGCTGATAACGCTAACGTGACCAATGTTATAACAAGGGGAAAAAAGCTTATGGGGGGTTGTTTGGTCAATGTACAAAGCAGCCTAGGGTGAAATTATTTCGAACCATCAATTTAAGGCTCTGTCCAACCTTACAGGACAACCAAATCCAGACCAAATGGCACAACAGTTGGGCAATGTTTTAAAACCAGAGTAATAAACTCTGGGTTCCTGGTTCTGCTGATTAAAGAGGCCCTGGAAGTAGATGGGATGATACAGGATCACAAAGCTTGTTTGCAAAGCAATCCATTCAGAGCAAATTGTTTTGGGGTCATTGGGCCATGGGGCTGTTTTGCATTTACCGCAAACCTTGTCAGCATGTGTACCGTGCAGCTGATCCAAACAGATGGATGCAGATGCATTCCGTGGCTTGTTTAACCCATTTCATATGCACAATTATCTCATTTTGCAGTACAGATATGTCAGTTTCCTTTGTGTCACACAGATTACCAAACCCTCAAGAGGATGCTACCTGTCATTGAACAGGGTTTCTCAAAGTGTTTCTTAACAAATGGGGGTTTTTTTTTCTTTCTTTTTTTTTTCTGAAGTCAAGCAAAGAGCGGTGTGGCCTTATTTTGAGTAGTTTTGAGAATCTTATGAGAAAAGGATATTGAGAATAAAGGACAGTATAGTTTGCATGTTCTCCCTCAACATCAGAGCCTTGCAAAAAACGCTGGGTTAGGAAATTCGACTGTAAAACACAGCAGGGCTTTCTGTGTGCCTGCTAGTGCTGATAGGACTGACTTCCTGTATGGCATCTGTTAAGGGCACAGCCAGTAAGATGCAAGATTTTTTTGTTGTTGTTTTTCTTTCATTGGGCATGGGGGAGTTCAGCATCTAGACTATGAATTATTTCTCAAGCAACGTTACAAATATAATGTCAATTAGGGTGAAAGCTTGCAGATGTTCCTGCTCTTGATTTGCCTGAGATGCTGGATGGAAAAATAAACAATGTAATATTTTTTTTTTTATTTATTATTTTTTATATTTTTTTATTTTTTTTTCCAGTAAAGCCATAAAAGGGCAGCGATGATTGTTCTGTCAGTTCATTTATTGTCATCCCTAGAAGTGAGCACCGGATAGCCTCTACATGTCATGCAACTGTATTAGCTTAAGCCTGGATTGAGACTTTCACATCCAAGAAAAGTTTTTTCCCCATGATTTATAGTGCTAATATAAAGAGCCGTTTGCTTTCCACATATTTAGTTTTCATGCTGTTAGAGACGGTACAGCCGCGGACATGATGAAACATGATGAGTCGCAAGACACAACAACATCATGTATTATACTGACTGTCTAAAAGAGGTCAGGGAACATCATTATCATGTACTGTTTCATTTTTCCTGATGTTGACTCTGGAGTAGCGTGTTCTACATAAAACTGATGAGTGCAGCAAGAGTGCGAGGAGGAAATGAAGTCTTGGCACACATGTTTATATCAACCCTGGGGTTAATATGTTTTTCACAACTCATGATGATTGGGTGAAGCAGAACAGCAGCCGTTGCACAAATCCCCCCCTAATGCATTTATACGGCATCTTTCCAGCATTAACACTGCAGAGTTCTTTCTGGAATTTGTTGTAGTAAGTAGTAAGTAAGGTGTCAAATAACTCTTGCAACCAAATACTGAAAAATTAGAGCTGCAAAGATTTAAAAAAAAAGAACCAATTAGTTGTCGACTATTCAATTAATCGTCAACTATTTTGATAATCGATTGTTCGGTTGGAGGTTTTTTTTATGAAAGAATTCTGTGATTCCAGCTTCTTTAATGTGAATATTTTTCTAGTTTTTTTTCACTCCTCTGTGTCAGTAAATTGAATATCTTTGAGTAGACAAGTGGACAAAACAAGACATTTAAGACATTTTATAGAACAAACAACTAATCGATTAAAGGTAAGTTACTTTCTGCCATATTTGCTGAAACTGATCCTATGTTCGAGTAGAACTACATGAAGCAGGTAATAAAAAAAAATTGCACACCACAGCTCCCTGTTCAGATGCACCAATCAGGGCCAGGGCGGGGTGTCTAACTGCGTGTCAATCACTGCTCAGGCACATGCATTCATTCTCCCTTGTGGGGGGAGGGGCTTAGGAGACCGTTTTGGGGTTTAGCAGAAAGGGGGGAGGGACTGAGAAGTTGTTGATGTTCCGATTTTTTGGCTAAATCCTGAATCTTCGCAATCCTACCTACGGCTAGGGTTGGGTATCGTTTGAATTTTTACGATTCCGATGCCGAACCGGTACTTTTAAAACGATTCCGATTCCTAAACCGATTCTTGAAAAACTGAAAAATGACATCAAAGATGTGATATGTTTACTAGCGATCACGTGCAGTAAATGGTTAATATGCTTTTACGTCCGTTTTGGTGGGCATAGAGTGAAAATATGGAATTTTAAAAGTAGCCTACATTTACGATAGCTAGCTAACAGTAGACTACAGAGAAAGTGTGATATTTTTACGTCCGTTTCAGAGCGACAGAGGGAAAATATTTCAGTCGACACCTTAAGTGGAACCAAAATGAGGAACCGAAATTTGCGTTCTAATCCGGTCCAATTCCTACCGGTAGCGTAGGAATCGGTTCCATAGTGGAACCGGGTTTCGGTACCCAACCCTACCTACGGCACCTTTAATCAAGATTTTCTTTTTTTTTTTATAATCCAAGAGTACAACTTGTGTTTCAAGTATGTCATGGGGTGCTGTAGTAGTTGACCGTACTACATTCTTCTGAATTAAAATGTAAGGCTTTTACAATGGCCACATCTGTGCATGTTATTGACTGTTCACATTGGAATTTGCGATGGAAATGTACACCAAGTGAGGGGCAAACAACACAATGGATTATGACTGGCTGGGAGTGCAGAGTGAGCAGCACCTAACAACGGTGCTCATTGAGACCAGATTAACAAAGGATATTCTTTTATATGAAATTGGAGAAAGGGGAAAGAAGAAGGGATGAGAGCCGACTTATCCAACCACTCAGAAAATGATTTTCCATAATGCGTGCGTGAACTCATTGAAAACTTTTGGGTACTCATAGATGCATTCGATTATGTTGTTCCACAACCGGTTTTCCAATCTTTCCCTTCATACCTGTATCAGTAGATTCATTCAGCACAGAAATGGGCTTAGAAAACATTAGCCCTGTATTATAATGTACGGACATTAAGTTTCATCAGATCAGTATTCAGCAACCATCTTACATTGTCTATCAGCGGCACAGATCGAGTACACAAACTAAAGGCTTAACAAACAGTGACACAGCCTCGCTGCATGTAGCATGCCATGCATTGTCATGCCCTATTATCATGCCTTTAACAAATGGCTCACTAAGCACCTTCTTGAAAGATGTGCTGGCCATGAAACTGTTTGAAGCACAAGGCCCCCATATAAATGTTTAGAGCCACTGAATACATTTCCTGCACGTGTTTACTTTACGTCAAACAGGCCTTGAAAAAGCAGTAGGCGAGGGATGCCTGGTCATTAACAGTCCTGTGTGCACTGGGAGGATTTTGTTATTTCCCAGTCTTGTTCTAGTGACAGATCTGAGAACTATAGGCCTAGAGCAGCATGCGCTCGCAGAGAAAGTGCTCTGTATGCCGGCGTCTGAGGTAGGGCTGCTCAATTATGGAAAGAAATCATAGTCACGATTATTCTGGTCAGTATTGAAATCCCGATTATTTAAAGTGCTCATATTATGCTTTTTGGCTTTTTCCCTTTCCTTTATTGTGTTATATATCTTTTTTGTGCATGTAATAGGTTTACAAAGTGAAAAGTCCACCTCAAAGGGACTTACAATCTCCAACAGAAAACACTGTTCACAAACTGCTCCAAACTGTTTTATTGTAGTCCAGCCTTTACTTCCGTGACGAACATACGTCACTTTGTAACACACGTTATAATGCACCTTTTGAATTCCCCCTTCAGAACACAAGACAAAATAAGTTTACTTGCAAAACGTAATGTATGTTAGGCATCTTGGTCATCCTAGTGATGCCCAGTTCGAATCTGGCTGAAGAATTTAGTCTTTGTCATCCTCCTCTCTCTCCCTATGTGTCCTGTCACTGTCTACTGTGAGCGGCCCAAAAAAGGCACAATGCCAAAATGCTCTTTAAGCTTTATGTGTTTGGCACAATTGCAGCACCCTGTACAAAAGGTCAGAACTGGCAACTGCGGTCAGTTGTACTTTTGTTGACAGATCGGATGTTTTCGACTTGGGGTCCTGAACCCCAAACAAGGGTTGCAAGATAAATTGGATAGGTTGCAATATTATTAAAGGAGAAATCCGGCGCAAAATGAACCTAGCGGTTAATAACACATTTGTACCGAGTCAACCATTCTCTGGGATATGTTTTCATGCTAATCCAATGTGAGTCGAACGACTTCGTTCGACTAATCGTGACTGTTTTCGGTTGATGGCATCCACCCATATACATGAACGGTACTGTTTTTATAAACTATCTTTTTAATAAACTGTCTGTACACTTACAAAGTTCTCAATGCTTGGGTTTACATGTAGGGACCCTCATTATGCTACCGTGGAAGTGTGGTGCTATTTTGAGCCTTGTTAGTGGTGTAGAAATAGCGATTTCTTTTTACTTTACCCTCTGCCCCGACGACTACCGCTATAAGCTAATTAGCGGTTTGCACTAAAACTGGTCACATTCGATAAGCATGAAAAGATATCCCAGAGAACGGTCGACTCGGTACCCCTAGGTTCATTTTGCACCAGATTTCTCCTTTAACAGGGGAGGAAAGCACACACACACACACAAAAAAGATCTTTTCTTTTTCAGACTTTGCTCAAATTAAGTCTTTTTTTTTTTTTACCATTTCTTTGATATTTCCCTCTTCCAGACTTTAGAAATGATTAAAATAAAAGAAAGAGGGTCGCCAACCAAACCACTTCACAGTGCCGTTGGATGCAGATTATGGTCGATCAAGACAAATGTGCAGAATGTCAATTTCTGCTATAACATTAACTAATTATTCTTTTTAAGCACAACAAATGCATCACTTCTTGTACAGCACTTCACTTTTCATTATGAAAAGGTGTGACACATTTTTGTATTTACATTTCAAGTACATTTTGTTACAATTGATTGTGACAATGAAACATAACAATCACACCTCTTAGTTAATTCATCATGGCTGAGATAACTACCAAGTGACCAGTGGATTGACAGCTTACTCAAATAGCATGGAGAAAAAGAAATTCCTTGTACTCTCTGGTGGTCATGTATGATGGATGGTGTGTGTGTGTGTGTGTGTGTGTGTGTGTGTGTGTGTGTGTGTGTGTGTGTGTGTGTGTGTGTGTGTGTGTGTGTGAGAGTGGGCTGGGGTGTGCACTGTAAGTGCTTCCTGGCATACCCTGTTTGGCTGTTGAACTGCCTGAATCCGAGCTGCCGGTGGTCTGATCTCAGCCTGGCTCGCCTGTGATGTGAAACAATTAGCCCAGGTCCATGGGGGCCACCCACAGTGAAGCCCACAGTTTTACCCAACCCTATGGGTGCAGCACGGATCCATGTTCACATATGCACAGATCCCATCCATGTTGTCATGGGAAGTAAAGTTCTTTTTTCGGAGTAGCTGGTTCTCCGTTGGTCTGCTGAATGAAGTCCCCTTTAGGGAGGACTGAAATGGCTGCGGCTGCTGTTTATTGACAGCACGACTGCACTGTAAGCCTGATGTGATTAAGCTTGTCTCATTGTATACACTGTAGCTGTGAGATGAGTCGAGCAGCTCACAGTGCCCTGATTAAAAGACATTAAGATAGGCCTCCGTATACTGTAGTAAAGCCATCTGCTAATCTCCTCCTTCTATTTGGGATTAGTGCTCATTCCAAGGTATGGTTTAAACACAGCCACAATCCTATTCTACTTATGCATAGTGCAGTTCCGGCTGTGTAATATGTATTTTAAATAAATGTCCTCAATTATTTAAATGAAAGTTTTTGTAACAATAAACACCTAAATTTAGACTGTAATAAATGTCAGAGTACGCTGTTTTCATGATGTCTTCTGATTTCCAACTGTCATAATATACAGTAGACTGTATATTATGAAAAAATATATAATTAGTTTAGTCAAAAGGGTGTTAATTGACAATTTACCTAACTAGAGCTGCAACGATTAATCGATTAATCAAATAGTTGTCAACTATTAAATGAATCGCCAACTATTTCAATAATCGATTAACCGGCCTGAGTCATTTTCTCATGAAAAAAATCAACATGATTCCAGCTTGTTAAATGTGACTATTTTCTAGTTTCTTCTCTCCTCTGTGACAGTAAAGTGAATATCTTTGAGTTGTGGACAAAACAAGACATTTGAGGACATCATCTTGGGACTTTTTCGCCATTTTCTGACATTTTATAGACCCAACAACTAATCCATAATTCCAGAAAATAATCCACAGATTAATCGATAATAAAAAAAGCCCAACACCTAACCGGACCCTAACTGGTTGAGAATATAATACTTCTTTGTACAAATGCTGCAAACTTGTCAGATTGAAAGATTATAGTAATTATATTAATGCTTTATCCCCCATTCGCGACCAATCATAGATTTCTTTTAACAAATCTATTTGTAATATGGGTATCAACCCACTGGCATGGGATGTGATTGAAGCTAGGAGTCAGTGGATGACATCTGCTCATTAAACAGTTATTTTTATACTCATTTGCTCAACTATTTCCAGATTAATTTCAACATGTTTCCAAGCGGGATATGACAACATACATTTTTGTGTTGTGTGTTCTGATTGACACGGCAGAGACGGTAAGGATTAGCGATTTGCTCAGAGAAACATGGCAGTGGCTTTTTAGCTGATATAGACATCAGCCAGATTTACTGACTTGTGTAATAAAAATACAGGCCATGTAGCATTTTGTCATATCCAAGGGAAGTTCTAAATAGTTTTTACACTCTTCTATGCAAGCACAGCTTGTCTTTAAGGAAGGGGGAAGTAGTAGGTTAATATCACACACAAAGCTAACGCTGTGGTTTGTCAGTTTCCAAGAAAGGGCAGCCTTCAGGATGACATTTGTTTGGACAGTATGTTGATTCTGACCTAGTTAATAGCTACCGTATCATCTTCTGGTTATATCGTGCATGAAATGAATGTCTCTATTCCCCGGTAAACATAGATTTATGATAACATCAGCACACATGTGTTTGAAACAACTATAGCTACGCCTACATTTTGGGATCATGATTGCTATGTCCTCGAGGCAGGGCGGGGTACAAGCTTCAACAAGCTTCTCTTTTGGTAGCCAACTGAGACACCCGGTTTTTAAGTAGCATGAGACAAAAGTTCACTGATGACTGACATTTCTCAGAGGAGCTTTATTTTCCAATCCCTTTTGAGTTAATGAAAGCATATACTAAATATATTACAGAGACTGCATTTCCAATCTTATAAACTGCAGCTTTGAGTATTATCCAAAGTCATGATGGCATAAGTCAGGATCTTCAGCAGATCACTAGTTTTAGCATGATGAATACGTCAAATGAAATTTTAAGTGGTTGTCCAAAAGATTGTTGTTTTTTATTTATTTTGAGGACATCTTTAGTGCTAAGCAGTCATTTTTCCTTTTTCTTTCCTTGTCTACCTCCATGGAAGCTGTTGTTGACTACCCAGTTCTAGACAATGTTGATAATGTCAGAAAACATGTATCACTTCCTGTGCACTGGCGGGTGTTCCCAGAAAAGACCTATGAGACATTATGTACACTAAAAGCTTTCATTAGCTGAGTGTAAGTTATATCAGCGAATGATAAGGAACAATGAAATGTCAGATAACTTAAAGGCCTTGTTTTGTGCAAACAAAAATGCAAAGGTGTGTTGCTCAGCAACGCAGAGTAAAGGTGGGATTATGAACATGTATTGATGATGGAATTTTAGTAATTGATAAAAATGTGCTCATCCTACTCCCTTTTGTTTTCTTCTGTTAAAAGAAGTCAATGTCAGTTGATATTATTCATGTAACACTATTGTTATATTCTTATTGGATAATACATTTAATGTTAGAATGAAGTGGTACATTCAATATAATATTCCAAGCAGCAGCAACATGTTAGAAACAGTGCTGTTTGAATCTGGGACATCTCTGTACCTGGCAAGATTTGCATTGCCTTCTCCCGCTGAAATGAGCACACTTTCATTCTTTTTCTGGACTAATTTAGATTAGTAGCAACTTCCATGCTACCAAAAAAACACACGTAAATCTGAAAACAAAGAAGAAAGTATGAATCAGGAAAGACAAAAGCTTCCGGAAATCCAGCAGGGCAGTTGAGGATGTGTGTCAAATCAAAGGCATTCACGGATCATCTGTTATACAGTATGTCTAATAGTGGTGTCTTAAGAACCCCCTCTTCCTCCTTCCCTCCTCCCATTCCCCCACTCAACCACCCTCCCACACACACACACACACACACACACACACACACACACACACACACACACACACACACACACACACACACAATCCAACCTGCCGCACACGCCTCATGTTTAATTCAGCAGCCTATGGGAAGGCTGTATCTGTCTTTGAAGAGGGCTGCCGAAATCATGTAGTAGACCCATCTCATCCTCAGTCTTCAAGGGAGGATACAATCTAAGTGAGTACATGCTCTGAGGAACATAGGCCCCTGACAGTCCAGGTGGGCCAGGTCTGCTGCTGGATGAGCTACTCTATATAAAAGCCTGGTCTTCAGGGTAAATTTAACCTGTAGTTGTACTGGAACTGATGCCCTTCCCAGGTTGAAAGCCTTTCCTCTGTAGACATGTGGTTGCAGTCCTTGGCTGTGGTTCGCGGCCTCTAGCAGAGCTTGCAAGGTAACAGCTTTACCTTCAGACACAGCGTTAACATTGTAGAAAATACGTGATCAGCATCAACCTTGCAACACCTCCTCCCTGGTGGTGCAGCTTCTGTTTCTTTTTGTGTCCACTCTGCTGATTTAAACCCCTTGCAGTAATAAATTACAGGTCACGTATATGTGTTTGCCTTTGTTTATTCTCACATGATAAAAAACAAGTATATAATGTGATGTCTGGTGCTGAAACGATCAATCGATTAATCATCGATAGAAAATTCATCTACGGCAATTTTGATAATTGTTTGATAATTGTTTAAGTCATTTATCAAGCAGAAGCACCAAGGATTTGTTGGTTTCATCTTCTTAAATGTGAGAATTTGCTGCTATTGTCAGTTTAATGTTATTGTAGTCTCGCATTGCCAGACCTTCCTTCACAGCGCTGCGGAGGACGGCCTGGCTAGTCCACACAGCATTCTGGGATTGGAGAAAAACGTGCTCTGGTATATTGGCACTTCTTTAAACCAATCATAATTGCCTCGGGCGGGGCTAAACGCCGGACGGAGAATGGGTGCCTTTGCAAAATAGCCTTGGGAAGGAACTTGTTTTGGTGGAAACTGTGCTCGTTCAAAAGTTCTTTTAAGTCGTGTGACAGGAAACTCAGATCCGGCAGAATTTCCGGCGGCACCTAAACAATCCCTAAAATGGAACGTCGTAGATATAGACTAATGTTATTGTAACCAGAATATTTTGCGGTCTTGGATTGTTGGTTGGAACAACAATTTGTTTCTCTTAGAAACTGTAATGGCATGAAATATATGAGTTCCCCCAGCCTGCCTATGGTCCCCCAGTGGCTAGAAATGGTGATAGGCGTAAACCGAGCCCTGGGTATCCTGCTCTGCCTTTGAGAAAATGAAAGCTCAGATGGGCCGATCTGGAATCTTGCTCCTTATGAGCTCATAAGGAGCAGATTCCAGGTTGGCCCATCTGAGCTTTCAAGGTTACCTCCCCTTTCTCTGCTTTGCCCGCCCTGAGAATTTGGCCTGCCCATGAGAAAGAGAGAGACATCATGGCTTGCAAACAAGCAAAGTGGCAGTTGGTCAAGGACACCCCCCCCCACCCTCCACCTTGCCCCCCCTCTCTCCTCCTCAATAGCATTTAAAGTTACAGACACAGAAATGGCACATACTAAGTAAAGCTCATTGTGGGACTGGCTCTAGTGGCTGTAATTCTGCACCAAGGCTGACTTTCGGGAAAGAGACTTCAGATACAGTGTTAGTGGACCTCTAAGGTCTATATAAAAGAGACTTCAGATACAGTATTAGTGGACCTCTAAGGTCTATATAAAAGAGACTTCAGATACAGTATTAGGGGACCACTAAGGTCTATATAAAAGAGACTTCAGATACAGTATTAGGGGACCACTAAGGTCTATATAAAAGAGACTTCAGATACAGTATTAGTGGACCACTAAAGCCTATATAAAAGAGACTTCAGATACAGTATTAGGGGACCACTAAGGCCTATATAAAAGAGACTTAAGATACAGTATTAGGAGACCACTAAGGCCTATATAAAAGAGACTTCAGATACAGTATTAGGGGACCTCTAAGGTCTATATAAAAGAGACTCCAGATACAGTATTAGGGGACCTCTAAGGTCTATATAAAAGATACTTCAGATACAGTATTAGGGACCACTAAGGCCTATATAAAAGAGACTTCAGATACAGTATTAGGGGACCACTAAGGTCTATATAAAAGAGACTTCAGATACAGTATTAGGGACCACTAAGGCCTATATAAAAGAGACTTCAGATACAGTATTAGGGGACCACTAAGGTCTATATAAAAGAGACTTCAGATACAGTATTAGGGGACCACTAAGGTCTATGTAAAAGAGACTTCAGATACAGTATTAGGGGACCACTAAGGTCTATGTAAAAGAGACTTCAGATACAGTATTAGGGGACCACTAAGGCCTAGATAAAAGCATCCAAAAAGCAGCATGTCATGGGACCTTTAAGTACTGACATTTTGTACTGAAAAATTAATAATTGAATATAAATCTACAGAGTAGTCAATAAGAAAATACTAATACGCTAGTTGGAGCCTTACACGTGTCAATATATGTATCTACTGCTCGAACCTGCAAACTGATAAGTTCCCCTAATGTGAAAATGAGTTCCAAAAAAGCTGCACAATTGTTTGAATTTCCTCGCTGATCCTCCGACTGCAAATTAGACTGTGCAATAGACTCTTGAGAATATGCGTGGATACTTGTTTCATGTTTTGAATATGAATTACCCCACTATTCAGTGTTTCATCCAAGTGAACATTTCACTGGATTGAAATACCTCCATTCCCAAGGGGTTTGGATTAGAGAGTCCCCACTGTATTCCATTGTTGCTGATTTGTGCTTTCAGCATGCTTCCCGTTATTGCCAGCACTTTGTTAGAATATCGAGCATTATGTGGACCTCAAGACACAAAAAAAATCTCATCTGTGCCACTGAAGTCAATGGGGAATTTTAGGACTACTAATATATTAGTGCTCCATCGTTAAATCCATTTGACTCAGGAAACATGTTTTATTTTTTTCATGGCTTTTCATCATCTGGAATTTAGACATAAAAACATATGAGAAGCTTGGGGCAATCACTTAGCAAGAAAGGGCCATGTTTATGTACATCTATATCTTCAGAGGGGCCTTGTAGAGGTAACCATTCATGCCTGATGTGATTTGAAGAGAGCCTCTTTGAGGTTTGTCAGGTTTTTCCTGCTTGACTTAATTGAAGAAGGGGCAGGATTGTGTGCAGAGGAGGAAAGGGGGGTGGGGGGGGGGGGGGGGGGGGGCAGTGCCTTGGAGTGTCTTTCCACAAGTGCTTTGCTACCCAGTGCTGAAACTGGAACCCTGTGGGAACCAGCATGTTCAGGTGTATCTTATGTGCAGTGCGTGGAGGGTGAATTGAGGGGACAAATTGCACGCAAAAGGAAACACAAGCAGTATGTTGCTGCCTTGTTCATGACAAAGCCTAGAAAATAGACACCCAGTATTAATGTTTTCGGTTTTCATTTTCGCATTCATATTGTGCACCATTTTGACAACGAATGGAGGTTTTGTTTTAGAGCTTACAGTTGTGTGATTCTTGGATAAACAGGCGCTTATCTATCTAACGGTTCTCCCACTCATCTGATAATCAGCCACCTGATATGTCACAGTTTCCTGGACTTGTAGCTGCAGTTGTAAACAGATCTGGTTATCACAGTTGCCACTGGGGAACTGGGTGTGGATGTCCACTTATGCGTTACTATGTTGACATAATTTCCTCACCTTGCTGTTATTCTTTACTCCAGCCTGGCTTTATAGGTTCACAACAAGATTTATTTATCGGACAAAACCATTCGCAAAGCTCATCTGCTGAGGAACAATTGGGTTCAGAGCTAAGCAGCTTTCTTTGCAGGACTTCAAACAGCCTATTCTCCCCAGGGTCATTACCCTGCTCAGGAAATGAGAAAGTGGGCTCCTGATGTCACTGGCAAGACCCTTGCACAGAATTCCGGGTTAAAGTGGGGGAGGGGGGGGCATGCTAGATCAGAGTTCAGACATGTTTACATTACAGCTCAGGATATTTCTCAGAGCCCGGCCAAGCTGCTGAAGTTCCCAGGCTCCAGAGTTGCGGAGTGCTGAAAAGAGGCACAAGCATTCACTTTTTCTTCTCTTCTCTCCCTCCCGCTCCTGTGCTCTGTGGTCTAAGTCACAGTTCAACCCCATTTGCATAGTAGTAATGTTCTGTTCTTTGCCACAGTTGTCCTTTGGGGTATATTATAGACGTGAAATATATGGAAGGTGAAAGTCACAAACTCAGTTGACACAGTGTCTCAAATGAGGTTGCTGACATTGTTTTTTAAATGGAACTAATAGCAAATTCCGCTCAAGTTTACATTGTTACAGTTTTTGTTTTTACAGTCTCTAGTCCTTGACATCTCCTTTTCTTCATCTTCTTTTCCTCTGAAGAAAAAGTGTTTAATATGCATGCCCCTGTCTCTGTCTCAGCAGTGATGAGTGAAAATGCACAAAGTGAACACTGTCCTATCTTCAAAACAACAGCCTGAGCTTATGTTGGAGATTTATCAAATATCAGACCTGACCACAGAAAATAAATATGGTTTAATTGATGTTTTTCTTTTTAGACAGCTGTGCGGTGTGGTGGGATTTTATCTAGGAGCATCGTGGATGGCACTACTGCCTTACCCTGCCTTATGGAGATGCCAGCCCATTTAAGCAGTATCATTAATTTGTGCTTCAGAGAATGTAAAGGGTTTTCCAATTTTTTTAATATCCTGGATCTTATTTTCATAGTTTTGACCATTGCTTCTATCGTTAAAAAAAAAAAGTAAGATTATTTTTTGGGCATTTTTAGGCCTTTATTTTCACAGGACAGATGACGACATGAAAGGGGAGAGACAGGGGGAATGATGTGCAGCAAAGGGCCACAGTCGAACACGCGGCCGCTACGTCAAGGAGTAAACCTTTATATGTGCTCTACCAACTGAGCTAACCCGGCCACTCTATCTTTGGTTTTGATAATATTGTACCCGCCAAGATAATTGCTGATATTTGGGAAGGTGATGACATTGCTGAAAAGGATTCAGACTAAGCAAGAAATGAGTGTTTCCAATGCAACAAGGGATTAAGAACTCTAGGGGTGTGCTGTAACCTTTGGCTCTACCTCCAAATAAATTGTCATTTAATCTGGCTTAACTTTAAGCTGTCTGATCATTTGACCGCTCATGTTTCCCCTTCAGACTTGGTTGTTGCGATGCTACTGTGATCCCTGATGAGTACAATAATATTATAACCAATTTTATTTGCAAGAAATTTGTAATAAACTGGAATTTTCTCATAGTAGTAGTAGTAATGCTAGAGGCTTCCCCACCCTTCTGACTGTAGAAAGCTCAGGGAACAACTAAATCCTTGTCATTTCTGAGCATGACCATGGTCAGATATAAAGCAACTAAATGTCAATCACAATATTCTGTATAAAAATATAGGCATTTCTGCTATATCCGCCTTCAAAATCCCACGGCTGTCAAATCCAAATTCAAACATTTCAGAGTGCTAGACCAGCCTGTCTGGAGCATCAGATCTGGGTCTAGAGGAGGAACATAGATGCTCTTGTTTCTCGCCTCGGCTCTGCCAATAAGGCTGAGAAGTGGCAGCTGGAATGTTTGTGTTAGTGCTGTGCTGTGGTGAGGTGTCACGGTGCTGAGCAATGCTCCGGCGCCTGCTCTCTCTCTCCACCTTACCTACAGACACACATACACTGCTGTTGAATCTCCAGCAAACAGGAGGTGAAACCAGGGGACGGTCTCTGGGCTTTACCTGCCCTGTCCAATCATATACAGTCTGGTTTTAACAGGAAGCAGGCCTACAGTGGCAGGGCTGCTGCATGGTGTGGGGGTTATTGAACACTAATTTCAGCCTGTACTGATTATGGCATGTATTTGAACGCTAATGCTTACTAATTTGATGATTCCATTTTGATTCTAATGATTTGGATTAAAATGTGTTTTTAGACAAAGTCCTTACCTGCAGATGTCCTAGTGCGGGATTTTGACTGGCCAACAACAGCAGTTACACTAATTCATATGAGGCCAACAGCTGATTCTAAAGTGGAATGAGACGTGCATAATGTTTCACAATGTAAACGCTATGTGCCTTTTGCATGACAACTGAGAGAAATCTGTTTTCCCACCGTGAAAGGATTACATAAAGGGGTAATGAGCAGGAACATGGAGTCTCGCACTGAAATCGTGTAGCAGACAGGAACAGAGTCTTGCCTGGATGATGGATGGGAGGACATATGTGCCTTCAGCTTCTAAGTCTTAGTTCAACTTTGTCCTTAATGTCAGCCAATTTGTTTAAGTAGTGTAAACATAACTGCAGTATTCATCTTGACTTCCTGTTGTGATTTGCCTAACATTTATGGCAGCTTTGATTAGTTTAAGTATCAGATACATATACACAGTGGTGTTGTGCTGGATTACATGTAGAGTGGTTTCTATGGTTATTAAGTGTACTTTAATCTTACAGAGAGAAGAACAAAACATATTAATAAAGGGAAGTTCAGGAAGGTGATTCCTATCTCTGTAAGGACTTTCATTTTCAACCTCTTCCTCTCTTTGAAAGACATCTGCACGCTCTCACGGTAGTACAGAAATAGTTCCTAATTCTCTTAAATTGTTGTTTTCGCTCCTTTACGTTTTCTTATCTCGTTTTTTTCCGCTCTCAAAAAGTACAAAGTAGGTTTAATCCATCTGGTAAAGCCAGGTGGTGAATGTTGCCTCCAGAAGATGAGAATGAGTCTTAAAGCAATTAAGAAGGTGAATCCTATAAGTATATAGCGGGGTTGTGGAATAAGTCCAAAGGGGGCACAATAGCATTTAGAATATTGCACCATAATGTTGCAAAGTTGGGGCAAAACCAGATCACATGTGTAATCTGCTGGTTGGCCTTTAAATGGTAATTTCGGTATTTTTCAACCTGGACCCTATTAAGTGACAAAAATGAACAAAAGTCTTTGAAATTGGTCCAGTATTGAGCGAGAATGGCGTAACCAGCAGCCGCGAACCTGGCTGCAATGTAATCCTAAAGGGCAAATGTGCATCGTCAATGTACGTCCACTAAAAGTGCTGTTATTTCCACTGACAGGCTCAGATTATCATTCAAAGCGTCTGACAACATTATGGAAAGGATCTCTACAGAGATAGAACTTTTTGTTAAAGAGCAATTAAAAAAAAATTAAAAATTAAAGTGCTCATATTATGCTCATTTTCAGGTTCATAATTGTATTTAGAGCTTGTACCAGAATAGGTTTATGTGGTTACATTTTTCAAAAAACACCATATTTTTTGTTGTTGTACTGCACATTGCTGCAGCTCCTCTTTTCACCCTGTGTGTTGAGCTCTCTGTTTTAGCTACAGAGTGAGACATCTCACTTCTGTTCATCTTTGTTGGGAGTTGCACATGCGCAATACCTAGGTAAGCACTGTTAGCTAGTCAGTTGCAGAGTATGAGGGCGTGCCATGCTAGCAGCTAGGCGAGCATTATACTTTGTGTGTTACAAAGTGACCACGTTTGTCTCTGAAGTAAAGGCTGGACTACAATAGAACTGTTTGGAGCAGTTTGTGAACAGTGTTTTCTGTTAGAGATGGTAAGTCCCTTTGAGGTGGACTTTGGGCTTTTTCACTTTGCAAGCCTATAACGTGCACAAAAAAGATATATAAGGAAAAGGGAAATGCCAAAAAGCATAATATGAGCACTTTAAGATCCTTTTTGTTTAACCAGAAACAGCCCTGAAGCCATCTCCAAACCCACCAGACTCCATTTAAATAAACAATACTTGTGTGTATAGAGCCAGCATATTTTCACATGTAAATGGGTGAGTTAAAATAAATTTCAACCAAACCAGAGTGGTGATTGTTGGAACAGTGATGGTGATTTCGGGGATGTTTCATGTTAAACTAAAAGGATCTTACTTTTTAAGAAAAAGGTTGATCTCTGTAGAGATCCTTTCCATAATGTTGTTAGACACTTATGATAATATACTGAGCATGTCAGTGGCAAAACAGTACTTTTAATGGATGTAAATTAACGGTGCGCAACTGCCCATTAATGTCACATCGCTGCTTCTTTCACCGCTGCATTCCTAATACTGGACCAGTTCAAAAATTGTTGTTCCAGTCACTTAGACACAAAAACATGGCACACAAATACAGGGCATGAGTGGTCTACACCAGAATCAACTTTGATTAAAGCTAAGTAGACCCTTAAACAAACTTGCATCATATCAGACTATGTCTGGCACAAGAAGGAAAGGTATTTGAAGTGCTGCCTCCTAATGATCATTAATCAATGAATTATTCAACTCTTCTCCATGAATTTCCCACTGTATCAGCCTGTCCAAAGAATGAGAAGTATTTCTGCATGCAGCACAGGAGATCAGACTGAATTCTGAGTAAAATGAAAGAATATGATCAATGTTATTGTTTGAAAAATATTTTTCTGTCTCTTTATGTCGGAGATATCTAAAAAAAAAAATCATGCACTAATCATGCACTGTAAGTACATAGCCAGAGGGAGTGGTTCCTGTCATAGGGCCCCCTGTAAATGTATTTGGGCCGACTGGTTCTTTTGAACTGATGGCAAACGATCATTAAGCAAGTAAAGGCTCTTTCTCCTGCCTTTCTGCTTACGGAGAAAAAACTGTGATGCTGCATTCTTTTCATAGCTGTTAGTAAGAAAGTGGGGTTATTATGTGTGTGTATGGATGATAACAAGAGGGAGAATGAGAGTGAAGAGAACATTCCTTTCTCACTCCCACTCTCCACCACCACACCCCCATCGCTACTCACTGCCACCCCACCCCCAGTTTCCTTCCTGTGCTTTTTTTAGAGTCTATTGGATGTTTTCCCCACATCCGGCAACAAAGCCAGCCTTTTTATGCCATAAACTACCAGCATAGTGTTCTGTGGTTCAGCTACACAAGGGCATGGTCAAATGTGATCAATGACTTGAAGCCCACTCATTCCTAACCTCACATCCATGTTCACTTCACTTGACAGATTGCTTAGGTAGTGTAGTTGGGTGGGGTGTATCCTTAAAGAGCAGAATTTTCTATCATACTGTAAAATATTTTCTGTAAACAGTGTCCTGTAACAATGAAAGATGCTAATTCTGAGATGTAGGAATTGGTTGTCATATCTTGAACTTCAGCCTTAGCACTACATAGGAATTTAAGACTGCAGACCCCTTTCGTTTGAGATTAGTTTTCACATAAATTTAACAAGATCAGAGAGCAGCTTGAAATCTTGAAAACAATCCAAATATTTACAAGTGCTGATAGAATGTGTTAGGGAACCGTTTTATTGCTTGAGGTCAGGTCTGGACATAATATGCTAAGTGGACCATATTTTATGTTCTTTTTTCCAATTTTAGGGGTAAACTGCACCTCATGGAACTGGTTTGTAACTCACAAACATGCATTTAGCAGGCTGCAGATTCTCCTCAAGGTGGAGTGCTTGGGAAAGTAGGAAGGAAAGGGATAAAAAGTTGTGTAAATATGAAACCTTCATGCAAAATCATAATAATAATAATTGACCTTGTTTGTAGTTGAATGTCTCCTGTCAACAGTTTTACAAACTGTTTTATTATGGCGATCTAGGTTGAAATTAATTTGCACCACAGGAGATTTTTGTGTTGCAGCTCTGCAGTTAGCCACTGGGACAACACATTGGCAGCAAGGCTGAGTGGAACCTAGGTATGCTAATTTAGATTTTTCTTCTGACCGATAGCCGACCCTCATTAACCGATCATTAGCCATTAACCGACAAGCAGGCAAATTAGTCCCAGTTCAAACATCCAGAAGGCTCAGACATCATTTTCCGTGGACAGCTGAGGACTTGTACCGGTTGTGCAGCCACGATGTTGTTTGCATTATCGTGGACATCAGCCACTTTCCTGGAACCGCTTGTGCGTCCAACGCACTTTGTGGTATTTTGCACCTGCACCGTAGCAACATGTCCACAGATAGAAGATGGACAGCACGGTGTGTATGGCTGATTCAATGAGACACAGATGTAGCAGAAGTGCTTAAAACAGGATATTCATACAGCTTTTACTACTGTTGATGCTGGGAGCAGCAATGTTGGATTGTGTGGTGAGAGTGGGAAATCCAACTCCAGTTGACATTTCCGTCTGGAAAATTGAAAATTCTGACTTCCCAGTTCAACTGGAATGCGCCATGTGTCCGAGCCTGCCTCCGCGCATCCACCTCCGAGGTTGTCAGCTGTGTGTCTGCCTGGCATACTCCATACTACGTGTTTGAGACAGCCGATTTAACCCGCCAGTCCTCGTTGATATAGTGGATATAGTGATACAGTGTGTCCTAGAGCACTGCATTTTGACCAGTCAGCTGTGAAAGTCATGAACTGAGCAGAAAAAAAGCTTAAAACGCAACTTGCTAGTGCCAAGTTAGCATTAGCAACTTAACTAGCAAGTCCAAAACGGGGCTGATAACTAGCGGTGGTGACCCCGTAATGGTGTTACAACAGTGTTGTTGCAATTTTAACACATGCCCCGCCTAGAGATGAGTGTTAGAGCTACAGCTGTTTCTGTCCTGCAGATTGGTGCCAGTGGTTGGACTCAAACTGCAGTGCCAGATCTGTCTGAAACTGATCGTGTAGCCCTGCTATTGGTATCATGTGCTTTATTTACATTAATGGCACTGTTAAATGTAGGTCATTTAAAATGACCTGCAATTCACTATGTGTTCACCATAGATTGTATTTATTTATTTATTTTTACATTTTCTTAAGTTGGTCTTTAAATTGTCATTTAAATAGACCAAAGGCCTACGGAATATCCAGTATTTATATACAATTTAGCCTTTTCAGTAGTTAGTTCATTAAACCAGAATAAATTTTCAAAGCACTGACTAAAATACTGACACTTGTGTTTATCAGCGTTGTCCTCTTTGTCATTCCCAGTGAATTAAATCCCTTGGTAAGAGGGAATTTTCCCCTCTATTATGCTGCCTTGGCTAAGTTTGAATCACCAAGCTCATCTGTTTTGCCTGAAGTAGTCAAAGCAGGGGAAAAAAACAGCTGTCTAGTCAGTGAAGGGACGCCTTGCTGCTTGAGCTGTGAAATCCACACAAGCAAGCAGGATAATCTCTTCCACCTAAACCAAATATCACATCCGGGGATGGAAATGCAGAGAGTTCCATGTGCACAGCCTTGACCTAACAGGGTGTAATTTAATGTAACAGCAGGATAACGTATAACGTGTATATATATAAAGTAATATCCCAAAACACTCACATCGGCACTAAAGGTTAATGTTGCTTTTTGTTGCGATCGCATTTCTAACAGCATACCAAGGTTACCTCAGACAATGCTGCATTTTAAACTTCAATAACACACATGATTACGTGTTAATGTACAAAATGATCAGATTTGCTCAGCCTCCAGTAGCGACATTACGCTAGCTGGGGGACTTGTGTAGAGTACACTGGAAGTGAGAGATTGATTAACTCCCATTTCCGCTTCCCAATCCAATTTCTCCAACTTGTACCATCGCTGCAATCTGCCACTTTATCTGCCATATGACAGCGTCTGTCCGGTTAGATGAGATTGTTGTTCTACAGCCCATACAGACTGGGCAGAGGGAGCAGGGCCAGATTCTGTGCTTCCTCCTTCCTTTAGCAGATGCTGTGACGATAACCACATGGCCGTGAGTCCCTCGCCTGAGCAGTTTTCTTTGCTACGTTTTCAGGATTCGCTCTGTTTAGTTGCAGCATACACTAATACAAACTACTTTAACATGTATTGCTAGTTGAAGTAGTAGCAGCAGGATTGTACTTTTCATAGTAAATGTCTTTTTAAATTTTATTTAGTATGTTTAAAAAACTTATACTACAGCCACTTACATATCTACGTTCTTAAAGAACGTAGATATGTAAGTGGCTGTACTATAAGTTTTTTTCACTAGTAGGATTGGTACTTGGCCTTTAAACCACTGACAATCTTCACCATCAAGAACAGTTTGTCTATTTCCAAGCAACAGACTTGATGTTTACTTGACCAGATGCCACTACAGGTACAGAGGGCCTGCTTGTAATTGCTATGGACTATTTTTTTGGATGAGATAGAATGCTTAGGACACCATTTCTTTCAGCACGTGCCTTTATCGGCACAAATCCTCTTAATCATGTTGATCACAGCTTTGTGTTTCCCTTAACATCATGGGAAAGTTTTTTTTTTCCCACTTGGACAGATTACCTGAGAGCACACTGTCTCTCTCTCACCAGCTGCGACATGTAAAAAGACCTAAAGTGTTGACTCACAAGGCCTATTTAGACACATGCACACACACACGCACACACACACACACACACACACACACTGGAGCTGGCTGCATGCAGAAACTTGCTTCGAGACGTACATTAGGCTCTGCTGCAACCTTGAACTCTCCCTGCCACGGTGAGCGCCACCACTTGCCCAGACAGTGGTGAGCTCAGAACCTGCAGGGCTCTACTGGGAGGCAATTTAAGCAACCCTTGGAATGAAGTTATTTGTTATTTGTTAGTATGTGCAGGAGTATACACATTTTACCTTTTACATGAAAGCTGCGCTTGCTAGCCTAAATTTCAAATTGTGGCAGCGATAAAGAGTGTCCTGTTGGCTTTAAATGAAATGCTAAGACTCAGACAGTTTCTGTCTGTGCACAGGAAGTCTCGCATTGCCAGACCTTCCTCCACATTGCTGCTGATGAGGAACACAGCATTCCGGGATGGGAGAAAAACGTGCTCTGGTTTATTGGCATTTCTTTAAACCAATCACAATCGTCTTGTGCAGTGCTACGCGCCGGACAGAGCCACGGTGCCGCTGCAAAATAACCTCGGGAAGGAACCTATTTTGGTGGAACATGTGTACATTCAAAGTTTTAGTTAGTAGTTTTAGTCGTGCAACAGAAAACTCAGATTGGACAGATAGTCTAGCTAGCTGTCTGGATTTACCCTGCAGAGATCTGAGGAGCAGTTAACCATAGTCCTCAGAAATCCACCAGAGCTTAGAATTCCAACACAAAGAAAATGGAAGGTGACGGACATCCGGCCGAAATAAGGGACATCGGAGGAATATCCAGCGCCACCTGAACAATCCCAGAAATATAACGTCGTCAATATAGACTAGTGCACAGGAAGTGATAAATCTAAACTTAAAGCTGTATTAATCACTTTTTGACCACCAGGGTGCAGAACTGACATAGTCTTGACATATTATCACATTACAAAGGTAAAGTGACTAATGTTAACAACCAATTGCCTACTTACACATCCGGTTAAAACACTATTAGAGTCGTTGTCTCTGGCCACCTCACAAATGTTTGTCCAATATTCTCTCTCCTTTTAGCTCTGTTTTGGTCTCCACCGTCTAGAAAAAAAATATTTGGCTCTTTAGCTGCTAGATGTTACACTTTCTTCACCAGCTAGTGAACTCTGTCGGTCTGTTGTTTGGTGGTGGGAATGTAGCGTGCAGTGGATTTATCAGAGCTTATTTTTGTTGAAAACGGCGACCAGCAGTTTGAAACGGGATAGATGAGAGCGGTAAGAATCTGATTTTAAACTTCTAAACCTCTACTTGTAGTTGCTTTACATAACAGTATTTTCATTTACATCCTAGTTATCCTAATTCACCTATCAAATCATTTTATTATTTATTTATTATTATTATTTTTACGATGCTATTGCTTCTTCTTTGTGTTGTCCCTTTTCTCTCTCTTTGTCTTTGTAATTGACTCGATGTCATTGTAAATTAGGTTCGCCCCTCAATGATCTAATTAGTTTATTAGTATCAATAAAGGTTGAATGAATGAGACAGAACCAAACCGTAAATGTGCTGTAACCAAAACACTGAGATAAAAGAGGACAAAAAGCTCTGTGAAGTTAGGTTGGCACCAAGGGCAAAAGCCCTTTCACATTATTATAATTTGATTCAATAATAATATAAATGATTCATTAATAGAGCTTTAAGAGTTCAAATCAGACACCCCAGTTACCTCACATCAGCAGTGTTCAAAGTTATCTAGTGCAGCTATTAATGAATAGAAACTGCTCTACCTGATGATTCCCTTGAGTTTCTTTTTGCTTTTTGTGGCAGTCAAAGTCTGAACAGTTGTGCTTTAGGTCGCATCTATCCAGAATTAAGGCCAACAGTTTTGAATTTAACTGAATTGTTTGTTTTTCATGGATGATGGTACAGTATTTAACTAATATCTAAGATACATTATGTGATGTTTTTGTTTTTGTCCTTCTGGGAAATGTCATGCTAATGATACATTTTTAGAGGTCACATATTTTCTGCACCATGATCCCCAGTGCTCCCCATCCCCAAACACACACACACACACACACACACACACACACACACACACACACACACACACACACACACACTTTTTCCTTGGTTTGAGTCTGTGAGAGCTCTGCAGTGTTTTCTGTGTCCGTCTCTGCCAGCACCGGTCTGCACAGACCTTATTTGGAATGTCAGAACTGATAGGAGTGGGAGTCAAACAAAGCTTCCCACTCATTTATTTTTTCTTCTTACGTTCTAGCTGCAGCAGTCCCTTTTTTAAACCGAACTAGCAGAGGATTGTTTCAGAGCACGAGTGCAGATTAGTGCGACTGCTTGCCAGTCTAATGCGTGTGTGTGTGTGTAATTGAAGTGAAAGCTGAGAGAGATGACAAAACCCAACAAGTATACCCTTTTCAACCGGTGGATTTTTCCAAGCTTTCTACGTTGAAGCGGTTTAAAAACACTAAATGTCTTTCCCCTCTCTAAAAGCATGAGGCTTATCAAGACCTGGCTGAGTGAAGCAGCATTAGCACAGCATTTACCACTCAGCCCAGGTTTCCCATGGGATGTAAAATGGATCCTTGTTTCACTGGGAAATCGCCACAGCAATGCTGCTAAAGAGCACTTTGCTGCAATTAGATATTGACCAATATTGTTTCCTGATTTGGAATAGCAGTCACTGGGCTTAAAAGGGAGCATCAAAAAAGTCATAATTCAAATAGCTGTGATAGGACATAAACAGCTCTTAAGTACTAAATATGGTACAATTAAAGATTAGCTAATCAATAGTTGCTGCAGACTAGTGGGCTGCTAGTGAAGCTAGATGTTGGTTTTCTTTCTTGTGGCCAGAGATATGACTGGAATGGCTCTGGACTGTGTTGCTCTACTCAGCAGTGGCACTGTTGGCTCTCACCCTGCTGCAGCTGCATGCTGAAGAGCAGCCAGATGTTTGAGATGGTGAAATGAGCCTAGCGAGCAGGAAACGGCTCTGCATGCCATAGGAATCGTCTTTGAAAACAGGAAGGGAACTTGTTCCGTGCTTATGGGCCTTTTCCTGTGGCATGACCTAAGGCAGGCCTTGTGTTTGACGGTTGCTGGGAAAAAGGTACTTGTGGTTGTATGGCGATGGCCTTTTAAGGGCACAAACATTCTCGGAGAGCTATAGACCTGTTTAACAAGGGATTGGTTTTCAGAGAAGCTGAAATCATCACGTTGTCGTTTATCTTTATCTTTTCACATGATTGGTTTACCTCTGCAGCTTTAACATCTTTGTGTAACGTCATAGATAGACAACAACAAAAAAAATCTACGGAACCTAGTGTGTTAACCAATGTCATATAGCCCCAAGACATATGTTTCAGTGCTAGTATTATCCTGGTTTACATGCTCTAAATAACTAATTCCAACATCCCAGGATTGTTAACTTGAGGATTTGTCTTTCCTTTTTGTCATGCTCACAGTGACCTCTGGTGTCTGTAGGGATTGATCAATTCTTGTTTTGAAGCCTTGGCTGTTAGGAATCCTTTAATGTTCTGATTTATGTTAACCCACCCACACCCTCAAGCAGTTTTTTTCCATCCTGAAAATAGTAGGCAGTTACCTCCTGCCTCTTACATTTAAGCGGACACAGTTCACATACAGTATACCAATTTAATGAAACGTTTCATGGTATGCATCATATCCTTTTATTTTTGGTGCACAGCATGCAGCACTTGTAAATGTGGATAGTAAATAGTAAAAACTGATATATGGTGTTTCCAGCTCAGAGGGTGCTGGACCAATTCAAACTAAATTAAACCCTTTGCGCCATCATAGCAGCTTAGCCTATATGCAGTTGGATTGCATGAGCTGTAGGGTTATCTGGGCTTGTTAAATGGTGGGATGTCTTCCTGCCCATCGCCTTTCTCTCACTTACAATGACTAAGTGAAGACAAAGGTGGTGGTTGCTTTTATAGGAAAAAAATGATCCTGTGGCCAAAGATCAGGATGTGGCAGTTCAACATGGAAATTCTTTTTTAGTTTTGCTTAATGTGCTTTAAAGCCGTGCATTATGAACACACCCTGTAGTTTCCCACTTTGAATCATTTATCGAAGGCATCCCTTTTACTCTGGAAGCTACAGTGAAGCTGGCTGCATGGGATTGGTCCTGAGTCTGGGGAGCCCTCAGTCCTCCTCAGTAAATGTCTCGGTGGTTAAGAATGACATGTGGATGAGAGGCGACAGCAGTGTCAGAGGCTCTGTGAGCCACATGGCCATGGGTGATGTGATGTGACGGCTTGTCAATGCGATGTTGGTGACCTGTGGTACGTCTGCAGTGGCATGGCCTAGCTGGTGCTGCGCTGATGCCTTGACAGAGCCTGGCTACCCCCTCCTACACACACACACACACACACACACACACACACACACACACACACACACACACACACACACACACACACACACACACACACACAGCCCATATTTGTTCCCAGGATCACTTCACTGCTATTCTGCCATCCTGGGAATCTGACAGGACAATATACTCGATGGAATACATTTGTATTCAAAATCAGCTTTACTAATGACTCACACTATCCAAGAGCAGCTTCACACACCTTGTCCACTCACTCTCAGTTCAGGACTCATCTCATCTAGGGCTGCAACCAACCATTATTTTGATTGTCGATTAATCTGTCGATTATTTTCTCGTTCAATCGAATAATGGTTTGGTCCATAAAATGTCAAAGAATGGTTTAAAAAATGGCAATCGGTGCATTCCAAAGCCCAAGATGACGTCCACAAATGTCTTGCTTTGTAAAAAAATAGTTGTCGTTTGATTTAAAGGGGAACTATGCAGTTTTTCTAGCTTAATTTACCTTAACTGAACAGCTTTGGAGTCATTGGAATGGTTATATGGCTTTTTTCGAGTTGAATGGTGGTAGTCTCGATCTCCCCTAGAGCCTGTGAGTGGGAAAAACCACCCTTGCAACTTTCGGCCGGCGAGCTGCCGGCCTCAGCGTCAGGAAGTATAGCGTGATATCAGGTCTCGCAATGTAACGAGTTGCTTCACGGTACTGCATACATACGCCCATTCAGGAACCTAAAAAGAAGCAGAAAGCTAGGAAAGCATTGTCGGAGGAACAGAGAAAGAGGAAACGGCAGACTGACCGAGCAAGGAGTCAGACATGAGTAAACATAGGAGCTGCCGAATATCTATTCCGAAGCTGTAGGGGGAGCTCTATAGAGAAACCTGCCAGCAAAAAGCCAGAAAACAGCGAAGAAATGGCCAAAACTGCATAGCGCCCCTTTAATAGTTGACAACTAGTCTATTATTCTTTGCAGCTCGGCTCTTATCATTGTAATGGGTGTGCAGTGGCTGGTGGCTGCATAGATAGCAGCATTGCTTGTTACTTTTTTTTAAGGGGCCCCACATATTTCTTTTCTGGGGTCCATGCATATTTTCGGAGCTGCTTCCTTTCCCTCTTTTAGCCCCGGGGATATCACATTAAACTCATCTGCTTGATTCGGAACAAAAGACACTCCAAAGTAAGAACTGATTGGAATGCTGGCTATTCTTTGCATTTGGTTAATGGAGAGCCCATATTTGAATGTGAAGTGTCTCCAACAACATTCTTTCATGTGCAAGCTGCCTTTTATTAAAATAGCAAGTTTCTCCATGGAATGTTGAAGCAGAGCTACATTAAAAAAATCCTCCTTCAGTAAACATAATGGATGAATTCTCTTCAAAGGAGCTCTTATCATCTCTTCCCATTTCCCAGAGGCTGCCACAAAGCTGCCTCTCTTTTTTTTTTCTTCTTCCTGCTACTACTGCTGCTGCTGCTGCTGCTCATCCTTCGCTCCTGCCTGCTCTCTGGAGGGCAGCCTCAATCTAATACAACTGTGTCAGGAAGTGTGGGGATGCAAAGTGCTGATGAGCCAAAAGTAGCCCACCTCTGCAGTGTGCTGCTTCGTCCCAACTCGCTCCAGCCTGATTAGGGAAGCACACCGTGAATCTATACTCACATCCCTCCGCAACCGTAAGGCACATGCCCTGTAGAAACAGATTAAATATGTTTCAGGAATATGATTTCTATTCCAAGTATTCTGTTTTGAGAAAAACAAAAACCTTGAAAAACCTTCTATTTTTTTATGTTTGTCAGCTATTAAGTTGTCCACAAAAACTGGGTCTTTTGTTGGACAAAAAAGGCCTATTTTTCCTTGTTGTTTTGTTTTATTTTAATGCTAAAAGTAGCTGCCAAGATTTCCAAGAGGCAGCTATATCATTTGTCTGCCAAACCTTGCTTCAAAAGCATCTAGTTTAGTATTTCCTGCTAGATTATCATAAAACATACCTTTGCTGGTGTGGCATGTTTCCTTTTTAACTCAGTTATAATTGCTTGTAGTTGCCTCAGTGCGCCGTTTAAAGTTATACCATTTCCTTTTTTGTTACTGCTATGCAAATCTTGCCTTCAAATTAAATCTATGTACGCCTTAAAGCCCAAAAAAATCTTTAAGCTTAGCTTAAACTCAAACTAAAAATGCTAAATTGTCAGTATTGTGTTAGTAGCATTTAATCATGGTTATCCTGGGACATATTCGGTTGTTTCATAGGATCAGATACATTGTGCACACCTTGCGGTTACCTGAAATGTGCTGATTAAAAACAAGCCATGACTACCAAGTCAAGGGAGGATTAAAAACAGGTTACAGGAAAGACAAAGCAGAATCTGACAGCGCTCCCGGCCTGCTTTGACTGAAACTATAAATTGCCTTGTGACACATACTGTACCACAGCAGTCTCAGCCTCAGCTTTCTTACCTTGCTTTAAATAATTAAACTTTTCAAGTTATCCAGGATGTTTTATTCAATTTCTCTGGATATAGTTAAGCTTACAGCTAGTACAAACCCCATAATTACTCCAAACTAGCTCAGCATTTTGCGAGCAGATAGTTGAATTTTGTATGACAGCTGATCATTGGCACTGGTCTGAGGGCTCTTGTTTCTTATCTGGCAATAAACGAGCTGAAATCCCCTCTTGCAACAGTATGCAACCTGCAGAACCGCATAAATATTATGTCTCCCTAGGAACACAATAGTCATATTTATTCCTTTATTTTAGGACTGTTTTTTCCATGTCAAATGCAGAGAGGAAGGTTTCGATCTCTCGTAGGAGCGGATTGCAACATGTTTCAGGCCTCTGGTGAATAGATTAAAGGCTGGCGAGCTACATCTTTTGTTGAACCACGCTCTCATACCCAAACACAGACCCAAAGCCTCCGAACACTCTTAAAACTATACTCTTTAAGCATGCATGGCTCTGAGCGCTGTGCCACTGGACTGACAGATGGTACCAGGAGGCTGGTGTTGCGTCCCTGTGACGGCTCACCCGGAGCCCCATCCACAGTGCTCAGCATCAACACACTGCTCAGCGTGACACATGGGCTACCAGCCCTTCAGCTCCCAGGAACAGATAGCTTCTATTGATGTGGCCAAGGTCAGGTTCCTCACTGCCACAGTCAAAGGGCATCAATGAGCAGCATCGTAAAGGTTATAGTCAAAAAATGACATCCATTCTTGACTCTCTTAAAATTATTTTTCTGGGAAATTGTTTGTCCATAGGTAGTTCAGTTAAAGCACATAGGATGGATGGATTCCACAAATAAGTTACACCAGAATCTTAAAAACGTCCTCTAAACCAACAAGTCCTCGAAAGCATAAGATGATATCGGTAGTTTATTTCTACCCTCTAACACAGGAGAGTTTTCCATCCTCATATCTAAACCGGAAAACCTAACGGTCGCGGTTTCAAACAAGTCAATGTTGTGAAAGGGTTGCAGTTTGGTTAGGTTTTAGGCACCAAGACTACTTTTGAAAAAGATTGTGGTTTGGGGGAAAATCAGACGTTACTTCACTTCTGGGATACGCACGTGGCACTGAACGTGATGTAGGTCCGTTTGTTCTGTCTGTTCCGTAAAGGTTGTTTTAACCCTTCCACTACCCCAACCTGCTTCCTCATGAGGAACTTGGTGCTCTAAAGGCGCTGACACACCAACCCAATTATCGGCCGTCGGACAGTCTGGCGAGGTCAGTGACTCGAGTCTGTTCGGTGTGTTCCGTGCCGTCGTCCGTCCGAGGGGCCGTCGTCCTTCATTTTGGCTGATTTGACATGTATAATCGGTGGGGTGGGCACTGCCGGCAGTCGGACTCAAATGACCCATGTGATTGGTAGAGTGCTAACCCGGAAACGGGGAGCGGAATGAGCGGGACTAGAGTCTCTCAAAATCTGACGAAAATCTTTTAAACTGACCTTTGTTGATCTGAAATGAAGACAGATTCAGCAACTTCACGGCCTATTTCTCGCTTAAAATGTTTTCAGAAACACGTTTCGGTGAACTATTTTAGTACAATATAAGATCGTATTCTGAAGGAGCCGCCATGACAGTCTGTCTTTGAACTTCCAGAGAAATAAGACCCACGTGACGTTGTTCGTCCAATCAACTGCCGGTTTTCATTTTTGGGCGACAATAGAGATTAGTGCCGCCTGCTGTTATGGAGATGTATTACGTCTCGTCGCTTTGGTGTGTTCCGAGGCACTTTTTTGACCAATTTGGGGAGACTGATCAGCCCAACTGCCTTTTTTGCCGATGTTTGGCCATCGACTCTGTGTGTCCGGGCCTTTAGGTAATATTTCAAGGTTTTGGCCGACGATACCCGAAAACAATTTTTTTTTCACCTTGCCTTTCAGGGCTTCCGTACAAACAAATTCTTTTGGAACAATAACATTCTTGACTAAACGTTCTGCTTATTACTAATCTAGGCGTTGACAGTGGGTGAATCACTTTTTAATCAACACAGAAAATACATCAGCAGTTCTTTCATCTCTAAGATGATCAGTATATATACAGTACCAGTACATGTGAGCCTCTCGTGCAGCAGGAGTCACTTTCAAGTGATTCTGAGCTTCTAAGCTCATTAAATGTTAATCAAGAAATCTATTTTCAGATCACACGGAGATCTGTCATGAGGATTTCAGGCCAGCTAGGAGGCCACTGCTTCTGTGTAGTGAGCGCTGAGTGAACAGGGTGGTCCTTTATCTAAACTCAAACACACTTTACATTTCCAATAAATATAGTTTTTTTTTTTTTTGCCAAATGAAGGATGCACACATGACAGTGATCTAACAAAATCTCCACTGCACTTCTCAAGAAGGTTCAGTTTTAAATTTGAACTAAGAACTACTCTCGACTAGAGTCCATTTTTAAATGGCACAGAGGCAGTGGTGAGACAACCCAATCTCACTATGGCTTTTTGCAACACGTCCACTGTCCTTTCCATTATTCATGATGTGTTTTCTCAGACAGTGCCTTGAACCATGATGAGTACTCCTGTCTGTCTTCTCCAGAAAGAGCCCTCTGGAACAAGAGAGAAAGAGTGCATGAGCTGCACACACTAGAAGGCCTGTTTTCATCTGTGTTTGGAGAAAAACAGATGTCCAGTAGTCTGGAGTTTAGTAGTCACAATGTTTAATAGTCTGGGTCTCAGTGAAGATGGTAAAAGGGAGCTAGTGAATGAGCCCTACTGTGGATGCACTTATGGAACAAAATTAATTCTCTGTATTAACTTGGCACCAACCAGCCAGCCTGTCATTACATCATCTGACAAGATTTCTTTCTCTCTAGTTTCTGTCAAGAACTTTTCTACTGAGGTTTACTTTGTGGCAAAGTGTATCTAACTTCAAAATAGCAGTTGCTTTTCTTTCGCAAGCATTGCAGTTTCTACTCAAATTTAAATATACAAAAGGCTAACTGTGCTACATTTAAAAATACATACAAAAATACTGAGACTGAATTACACTACACTTACAGAACCATACTACTTTGAAAACAACAACATGTCTGGCCCATTAAGAACAAATATTGCACATTAATAGTTAACTAAGTATTAAAGGCACGGTTGATAACTATTTCCAGGAGCCCCAAGGAGATGCTATTTTCAAATCTTGCTACCTTTCTTAACGTTACCTGCCTTTAATGTAAAACTATTAATAGTTATCCCTCCCCTTTTAAGTACAACACCACCACCATCAAAATAATAATCATCATCCACATGCATTGTATATGTTGAAACTCTTACACACTTATTAGCTTTAATAAGTCACACACACACACACACACACACACACACACACACACACACACACACACACATATACAGTGGCACTCATAAGTTTATGATCCCATGCTAAAGTCGAGTAAAAAGAGGAATAAAAAAATCATCTTTTGGAAATTGATCTAAAAGCCTTAATTAAAAAAATGAGGAAAAATCCAATCTTTAAGGACACCAATTTTCTTTGTGAATGAATAATGTAATGTAAATAAATAAATGTTCTTCCTTAAAATACAGGGGGCATAAGTAAGTACACCCCTATGTTAAATTCCCATAGAGGCAGGCAGATTTGTATTTTTAAAGGCCAGTTATTTCATGGATCCAGGATACTATGATCCTGATAATAGCCTTTGGAATTAAAATAGCCCCCCCCCCCCCACATCATCACATACCCTTCACCATACCTAGAGATTGGCATGGGGTACTTTCCATATATATATATATATATATATATATATATATATATATATATATATATATATATATATATATATATATATGCCTTGATTAAAATGTGAAGATGTATCTCTGAACAGTTGTTAACCAGATTAGCATGAGATAATACAGTCACAAACAGTGTAGTGAACTGCAGGATTCACTCCAAACCCTCAGGCTATGAATCATATTAATGTAATGTGTGCCAGCAGGTGGAAATGACTCACATTTGTTCCCACAGTGAAATATGCTCCACACTGATACTCCTCTCCTGCGCTGTGCTGTGCTCAGGTTGGTGTACGATCCAAGCCATTTTGTTTCCATGCAGGCACCACAAGCTGGTCAGATAATCAGTCATTTTTATGTGTCTATAACAGTGTGCCTTTTGTATTCCACTGGATAGACAATTTCTTTCTCAGTGAATTATTTTTAATGACTCATACGCTCAAACTCCATTGTTTTGTTGACACAACAACAATATCTGCTCCTGGAAATACAAATAATCTAGTTTTATGCTGTGATAACATTTTGTTTGGGGTTTTTAATGCTTCAGTTTTATGGAGATGTTAATGAGTGGTTAGAGTTGTGAGTCTTATTACCTATTAAATGAAGACAGGGGGATATAGGAACAAAAATAAAAGTCAGATATCACCAGAATGTTAAGCAGAATCTCAGCCACAAAGGAGAAGCTCTATCTAAGGAAGCACAATGGAAGAAAATATAATGTATGCAAATGAGGGAAACAAAGACCCTATTGTTCTCTCTGCGGTGTGCTGACTGTATCAGATTCCTAGCTATCTTTTCAGCTCATCCTCTGTGCTCCAACTACATTATAATATATCTAAACATTGTTCCTCACCAAGTATTTAAATAAAACAATAAATGAAATGTATGTTACCTAAATGTATCTGCTTGATTTCACAAAGTGATGTGACTGGCTGATTATTGTCAGAATAAAGCATTTGAGATGTCAACACTGTTCTGAAATCAAGCTATTCTACTGAATGAAAACGCTGTCTATTAATAAAAGTAATCATCCTAAATTCCACAAGCTGGTCGAGTGTGCAGCATCTACAGGCCCTGGAGCGAACTGTAAAATCTAATTAATTTACATAGTGGTACTTTGAGCTGCATGTAAATGTAATGCACCCATACTCCATTTAAATTGGATCACAAGACAGCTTTTGAACCAAGTGCAATAATTAAATTCTTGTTATAAAAAATGTTTTCTTGTGGGTAAGTCTTGAAATTCAAACTGCATTACCGTGGAGTTTTTTTTAATTTTTTTTTTTTTTTTTAAACACTTTAAAACCCAGTGTTTCTTATCCCCATTCTGTTGTGTTTTGCAGCTTCAAGGATCTTTGCGAAGAAAGATTGAGGGACACGCACCAGGACACGCACCAAAGCAGAATGGGCTCTCCTGTGGTTTCTCTGGATCCGACTTTAAGCGGGTCCGTGTGGATACCGGTGGTCTGGGACACGGGCCCTGCAACCATAACTTAACACAGTCTCATTCTCTGCAAGGGTCCTCAACCATGGGCATGCAGAGGAAGAATTACATGATGCCCCATGGAGTGGGCTCAGACATATTCAACATGACCCTGAAAGAAATGAAAAAAGAGCCCATTGAGGTCCAATCTTGTGGCCAGTCGAACGCAGAGATGATTTTCGACTTCAAAGACGAAGGTGGTGGTCAGATTGACCCAGACCTCCAGGATCTTTTCGATGAGCTGACAAAGACAGTGCCAACGCTGAACGACCTGGAGTTTGAGAAGATGCTGAAGCAGGATGATACATTCGGTTTGGATCTAGGCCGGCCGAGCTCAGCAGGAGCAGCTGCCAGTCTGTGTTCCCCAATGGATAAGCCCATAAAGATGGAGCACTCCCCAGACTTTGGCCAGGTTCATGGTGGCTCGCCGCAGCTTCGACCAGCCTCGGCCGGACCCTCTTTCACATTGACCAGCACATCTTCTACCGCCACGTCGCAGAAAGCTAACACTCAGGCAGGACACCCCAGAGCATTGCCCTGCTGGCCAGAAATATCCCACGCAGAGCAGCTGAAGCAGATGGCAGCCAACCAGCAACAGCCGAGCTCTCTGCTCCATCACCACCATCAAACACCACCTGCAGGATTGACCAACTGGGCTCCTGCCATGAGCACCCACACCTCCACCAGCGCCTTCCCCCAGGACAAGGTCTCCAGCCCGGCCCCGCTTAGCCAGCAGAGGATGGGCTCACAGAGTAAAGGGATCAACAACTGCCTCTTCAAGTCAAATGGCCACAATGGCTCCCATCATTTGGACATGAAGGTTCTCAGCACCAAGCCCACGTTGCACTTCAGCCCCAAAGCCCCCCATTCTGCCAACCAACCGATGCCAATCATGGCAGGCTCAGTGAACAAGACTTCAGGCCAGCAGCAGCAACAGCCACCATCGACCGGCCAGAATCAGCCACATTCAGCTCTCCACTTCCAGAACCAACAGATCTCCACATCAGGTGCTCTTTGTCTGCAACCCAAGCCGGTTCCCACAGGGCTCCCATTCAAACTGTCACAACAACGACAGGTAAGGACTCTGTCCAAAATTACTTTGCACAGGATTGCTCTTAGGTGAAAACTTTGTATCTCCTATGTTTTGAACAAAATGGCCATGTGCATTTGTTGAAGACTGAGCAGTTTTCACCGTATCCAAAACCTCAATACTTTTTACAACTATAGAAGAGCATGGAATCCAACTGTACTGTAAACATCTAAAATCACCAGATTTGTAGTTGCAAGGTCTTTAAGTGACATATATCTACCTTCATGTAGCTATGTGATTATGACATGTATGAGTCAGCTCAAGCGCTAATGAGGAAAGGCTACCGACTTTGCTCTTTCTACGGACTAGAACAACAACGGCAGAACTGGCAGCAGCATTGACGTCAATGCTTCGATTTGATTTGATGACCTACTTGGTGGGATCAAGCCTTTCATTCACCATAAAAGAACTCATCTTAACCCAGTAAGTTTACAAGAGAGACTTGCAGTCACTCTGAGAGTCCTGGCATCCGGTTGCCCAGGAGCTCGTTCATGCTTCCTGTTTCCCCTTTGCCGCTGAAAAAAAAAGACCTCGGCTCGCGCGCTATAAATCCGGGCGCATTGGCAAGATCTACGTTAGTTTGACGTCACGATGGCGCGCACCTGGTTGGGAACGGCCAGTATAATTTATCTTTTAGTCTTCCTCATCAATCTGTCTGAAACAACAACAATGCAGTGCTGTGTGTTTCGGGACTTTATTTGCATTGTTCTAGCTGCCTGAATGTGCTTATGTCGTTGTGACTCCCTTAAATATGTATTTCCCCTGAAAGTGTTTTGACGATGACACAGATTGCCAGAGCATGGTAGATTAACATGCAGGACTTCTAATTTCTCTGCTTGTCATGGTGGCTCCCCGTCAGGGCACAGATATGCACAGCGGGATTTGCTAATTGGAGGTTGTTAGCTACAAGGGACAAGTGGTGGAAAATGACAGTAATCTGCTTAGCCTGGTGCCGGGGGTTGAATCACTGATTTGTTATGATTGGGGAGATTTAGACCGTCCCCTTCTTTCATTTTTGCTCTAACAGTATCTGTAGCTGTCTTTGTGTGAAATGATAATGTGAGCCACACAAGAGAGCTCTCGTAACCTCTACAGATCAAGGGAAGTGCTTAAGTGACTGGTAGGGGGTGGGAGAGAGGGAGGAAGTCACACAGGCGTGGAAGTAAACAAGGTAGGATGACAAATACGTCGTCACACATGGCTAAAACAGAACCTGTTTTACCACTATACTGTACCAGAGAGACATTTACACTCTAAACAGGATGTATGGTGTTCATGGGTTGTCTTAAAATTTCCCTTAAAGTGCTCATATTATGCTTTTTGGCTTTTTCCCTTTCCTTTATTGTGTTGTATATCTTTTTGTGCACGTTATAGGTTTACAAAGTGAAAAAGCCCAAAGTCCACCCCAAAGGGACTTACCATCTCCAACAGAAAACACTGTTCACAAACTGCCACAAACAGCTCTATTGTAGTCCAGCCTTTACTTCAGAGACAAATGTGACATAACTTTGTAACTAGGGCTGTCAAAATAACGCGTTAATTTCGATTAATTAATCTGACAAAAAGTAGACAGATTAACAGATTAATCCATTCCATATTGACGTTTGCATACAGACTCAAATCTGGTGCCACTGATATGTCTGCGCTTCTCTCTGCTGCTCTGAAACAGACGTTACAGGCAACACAAACCCCGCTGCACGTGACGCTAGTTAACACTATACTCGACAGCAGATAACGTTAGCCTACCGCTAGCTAGTAGCTGGATTAAACACGGTTAAAATGCTGACAGCTAACGCTAAACGGTGTAAAGTTTGACTGTGTTTTACTGTAGAGGATTTAACAATCTGCAGCTGCCGTTGGAGAAACAACACAGCCGGTGCGTTCAATGAAACTGGTAAACTAAAGCCTCGTGGTGCATTTGAAGTTATTGTAAATGTCCTTTTCCTATCTGGTGGTTGTTTTTGTCGTTCAACAGCAATTTACTAGTGAAATAAGTTATTGTTATTGTTATACATTATTATTAAATCATTTAATTTTGACCATATGGCCTTAGCAATACACAAGCCGTTCTTTAATGTCACCAACTGTTGTTTAGTACCCTTTTTTTTTTCTTTTCTTTTTTTGCTTTCTTAAAAAGTATCGGTTCAGGCACCGTTAATTATGTATGCGATTAATTTAATTAAATTAATTAATCACAGAGTATGTAATTAATTAGATTACATTTTTTAATCGATTGACAACCCTATTTGTAACACACGTTATAATGCTCGCCTAGATGCTAGCATGGCACTCCCTCATGCTCCGCAACTGACTAGCTAGCAATATTTACTGCACATGTGCTATTCCCAACAAAGATGGAACAGAAGTGCGATGTCTCACTGTGTAGCTAAAGTTTGAAGTTTTCTATGAATGTGTGAGGCAGAAATATACAAAACCTTTTAAAATGTGTGAATTTCAGGACTATTTAGGAATATTTTCTATACACACAATCATTTCATTTTTTTATTAAGTCAATCAATCAAAAAAGAAAAAGTCAATACATTTTTGTTAAGGTACAATTCCAGTGAAATGTTAACCGATTATGTACTGGTTATGTCAGAATTAGTATTAGTGTCAGCAGTGGTCATAATCAGTAATAATATTTTGTAGTTCTATACTTTAAAACATAAGCAGTTTATTTTTGAAATGACAGTTTGGAGAAATAAGGGGAAGAGACTTAGAAGAGCTGGATATCAAATAATGAAAAAAGCTTGAATGGATATTGATAAATTATTTTAAAAAGCTGCTGAAAGGGCGCCCAGATAGCTCATTTGGTAGAACGTGCGCCCATATATAGAGGTTTACTCCTCGAAGCAATGGGCCCAGGTTCAACTCCGACCTGCAGCCCTTTGCTGCATGTCATTCCCCTTCTCTCTCCCCTTTCATGTCTTCAGCTGTCCTGTCAAAAATAAAGGCTGAAAATGCCCAAAAAATCATCTTTAAAAAAATAAAAGCTGCTGAAAGTAAAAGCTCAGTCACCTTTGGTCTTTAAAATGCTGATGTGACATGCAGCTGTGCTCAGGTGTAGAAGGGGTACAGGCTTGGTGAGACAACTTTCCCAAGGACATTGTGTTTTAATGTGCACTTTGAACAAATAATATATGCAAACATGAAGCTGGGTGTATGACAGCAGAGGAATTGAGAAGAAGAAACAAGAGCCACCATGGTTTTAGAACAAGTGTTTAAAAAAAGGCTGATATTGGTGTTTGTCTTTGCAGTCAGCATTGACAGGGTTTAAAGTTTAGCAAATGAGGAAGGGGCAGCTCACAGAGAGGAGAAAAGAGTGGAGCCTTTTCCCACAGTGAATTGAATTAGTAATGGCAGAGAAATAAAGGTCCTGCAAGAGGGCCCTGATCCCCTGTGTAACACTAGCAAGTAGCAGTGGGCTTCCCCCCACTGAGTGAAGCCGAGGAGCCTTTTTAAAACAGCCAGAGACGTGAGCTTTGGTGCTTGTTTGAAGCTTCTTACAGTTTTAATAATCGGTTGCTGAGTCAAACATGTCAAAATTCCAATCCACCACTCTGCAACTCTCTAGCTACGCATGCACGTGCGCACACACACACACACACACACACACACACGTGCGTTTCACTATCTTTTTGGGGACCCGTCATTGACATAATGCATTCCCTAGCCCCTTACCTTAACCATCACAACTACATGCCTAACCTTAACCCTTACCCTCACCCTAACCATAATCTAACAACTTCCTACAACCAAGTCTTAACCCTCAAAGAGCCCTTTAAACTTGTTGGGTCCAGCATTTTGGCCCCACAAAGCTGTCGGGACCACACACACACACACACACACACACACACACACACACACACACACACACACACACACACACACACACACACACACACTTTTTTTCAAAGTATGGATCTTAGTAGAGGACACTAAGGCATTATGAAACCTGAGTTACTGTGGTTGGTTAGCAATGCTTTCAAGGACAAAATGTAGCTAGTCCCATCAGTAGTGGAGCTGTATGTTGTATTTAAGATGAAAGGAGGAAAAAAAACTGACTTTTAGGGTTCCATGACAGTGTAAATAGCAAACTAAAACACAATCCTGGTGTAGTAACAAGTATTACAGGTCTTTGTTATGTATTATGTCTGAAATGAAAGTGATTCCTAATTCTTGCCACTGTAAAAAACTATTGGTTTCCTCGCAATTAAAAGCAGTATTTTAATATAATAATAATCATAATAATAATAGTCATTTTCTGGTAACTGAATGCAATAGTACAGAAAGGACTATTTTAAAGGAATATTTAAGCGACATGTTTCGAGCACAAACTGAGAACACTGTGTTTGAGTTATTAACTCATCTCTTAATTACATTTTTAACATTCATTTTCACAATGGGGATTATTCAAAGGCATCCTTGATAGATTTATACATTTAATTGTATCTATTTATAATTCGAAGCATCTAAATGATTCATGACAAGTTGAGTCATAACAAAGAATTTACAGTTTTTTGTTTTTCAATCCCTCTAGCGGTACACAATAATAATAATATGCTTGTATTTTTAATTATACCTAAACATTTACATTCAGATTCACAGACAATAAGCGTAAGACAGTGCTGTTAGATCAAGTGAAGACAGACATTTGGCAGCAATTTCATCATCCCAGTGATTCGCTTCAGCTAATACAGATTTCCATTTAAATGCTACACAAGAGCTTGTACTTTGCTCACTGCAGAACAGAGTGCTCTCCTTACTGAAAATGCAGCACCCCAACTTACAACTGCAACTTAAAATAAAGGTTTGCTTGCAGTAAATAATGACTCCTCAACTTTTGTTGATGATCTTGTGGCACCACATCCCTCAGTTAGGATAAGAGTGGGGCCACGGGGGTTGAGCCTACCAGGTCACTCCGCCAGTGCTGTGAAGGGAGTACTTGTTTCCTGGGAAAGGGAGCCGTGGCCAAGTCCAGATGCCGAGGCACTCCCCAGGGACAGTGTCCTGAGTCCAGACTGGAGGAAGTGCAGTGTGAGAGCCGGGAAGGCTGGGCCTGGATCACTGTCAGCTGCCTGCAATGCCGCAGGATGGGAGACTAAATCACTCCGCTCCTTCTCTGAGGCCTGGGCCACATGTGGTATTCATTAACAACAAGCTTGTGAAGAATGAAAGAGGGGGGGGGGGGGCATGGAAAACAGCTTCATGACACATTGGGATGACAGGAAGGATTACTCAGTTGTACATGCTAAAACACCCCTCATTGGGTTTTTCTTACAACAAAGATGGAATAAGCCCTCTCCAGTGTACCTCTGTAGGGAAAATGTCTTTGATGGTCACAATTTCTCACAGTCTTGATAACTGGATACAGTGAATCAAAGCCAGTGACTGCTTTCTGGAGTAACAGGAGAAAACACTGTTGCCATGCTTGGTTTTCTGTGTGGGTTGAAGTCGGCGAGAAGGCGAATATTAGCTCATGTGAAATGACTTGTGACTTCTGATGAGTTTCAACTTCCCTCATTTTCCAACCCTGTCTCGTTAGTTCTCCAAATTTCAGCCCCATTCATTATCACACACACACACACGCACGCACACACACACACACACACACACACACACACACACACACACACACACACACACACACACTTCCCTCTCTATTTTCTGTTTTTTTTTCTTCTCTCTGGGTCCACAAAGTCACCACCCTGTAGAGATTCATCCTCTGCAAAGAATCTGTCCTCTAAGTTTCTGCTAAATGCACTGTTGGATTTCTAATCCATTTCACCCTGGGAAACATTTTAAGTCAACACAATGACTGACATTGTATACACAGCGTGTGTTGACTTGGATTTGGTGCACATTAACCTCCCTTATGACAAATGCTTGCACTTGGTTGAATCTTGAGCATAGTGAGAGTGTCCTTGTGTCCGCAAGAAAGATAGGTTTTACTTGGAGCGCTTGGATGGTCTGCACAGCTGCCTAAATAAGCTAAGAAATATGCATTACAAGGACATATAACATCTCATACACCCGTGGTGGTGAAAGCTTATCTGCAAAAGCATACGTTCAGGACCAGACTTCAAACCAAAAGCTAGTTTGGCTATCTCAATTTGGTTTGAGTGCTGCCGACTACAACATTTTAATCAGTGTGATAGTGTCAGGAGCCAAATGGGTTTCTAGTGGATAGAATGCCTCCCTGCCAAACACAACACAGTGATCAGTAAAGGAGAGCTTATTAAATGGAGGTAGTCATGGTGCTGGCGCTTAACTCCCCATTGGCACACATTTCCTGCTGTCTCAGGGATTCTTTCCACTCTCTTTAGACACAATTATCAAGGGAGAAGCAGGCCTTGAGGAGGGTTTGAACTCCCCCCTCCAAAAAAAGCCTCTCTCCAAGTCTCCCTTTTTCATCTGCAGAGGGAGTAGCCTTGACCACATTCTGGAGGTTGAATAGCATCTTTGAAACAGATCTATGATGTCTTGTAGAGTTTCGCCCTCTAGCGGTCAATTTATATTATTGCATTATTTTAGTTATTTTATTTAATTTTTTTTACATCAACAGCTTTCCCTTTGGCTCCCATCTCTAGGCGTTAATCAGAGAAGAGACAAAAAGACGTATTTGAAAATGAAAAAAGTAAGTCCATTTACATTAATGTTTTACCGTCATATGTCTCTTTTTCTAAGGGTGTTCCTCCTGGCCCGAGGCTCCCCACTAATGGAAGCTTAGGAGTCCTGTCAGCCCAGTCCCAGCCACAGCCCCCAGCACCCAACAACCAGCAGAAAGGCCCAGCCAAAAGTCAGGCCATGCAGAGACAGCTTAATCAACAACAGCACACCATTGGCAATTCAGTAAGCTGCATCTTACATCATACAGCTTTCGCTAATTAATAAGCACTTCAGACTGTGAGAATTTGGTAGAATTGATCAATCACATAACCAGTATTCCCAACTTTGTCTTTCCTTTTTCAAGGACAAAGACAATGCACATGATCAGTTCAATCGTCATCTCACAAGACCGCCGCCTGATTACAAGCAGTCGAGAAGTATGGTGGGAGTTCAGCAAGGAAACATCTTCACAGGTACTGTACAGTTCTTAGAAGTCAGAAATGCTTTACATGCTGATGAGTGACCATACTTATAATCAGTTTTGCTTGCTATCTCTTTAGGTCCAAACTCATCCCAGTCTTCCAGCAATGGCCCTGAGAATGACCTCCAGTCCATGCCTTGTCAACTCCCCAGTGGGTCTGGTCCAAAGATGATTCCTTCACCATCGGACCGCAGATTTGGTATCGGGACAGATTGCCGTCCGAATTCTTGTATCGGCCCATTCCAGCAGCGTAACAATCAGAATCGAATCGGACTAAATCAAAATAAAGCTAGGTTCCTGGGGCCGAGCACGCATGGGAATTCTTTTGGGATGAACAATGTAGCAGGTGTACAACACACAAGAACGACAGCTGACCTGCATTCCTCAGGGGTACCAGGACAGGCTCTCGGAGGCTTGATGAAAAATGTCAACATGGGCTGGGGCTCAGCCAACAAGCAAGTGACAACTGGACTTGGTGTTAGGGGGCTACTCAATCCTCTACAGTCTCAGGGGGCGCAGCTGGACATGCCAAACCATCCGTACCAACAGAGGCATATCGGCCCTCCCAACCAGTTAGCACCAGACATTGGGATGCTCCCTCTTAACCCTTCGATGAGAGACACAGGCCCACGGTCAGGACAGCCAATGATGGGGTCTCCATCAACAGTGGGAAACCTGAACCAGGCCTCTCCTGAACAGAGGGTACCAGCAGGCAACTTTGCAGAGCCCAGTCCCAGCTCGAGCAGCTACCAGAATAACCGGGCCAACCGACTGACCTTTGACTTCCTCCCCGAGGGAGACAACACAGTTCCAGGGATCAACACAGACTCAGACTTCATAGACTCTCTCCTCAAGTCGGGCTCTGGGAATGATGATTGGATGAAAGATATAAATTTGGATGAGATTCTGGGGAGTCACTCTTGAATTTGGGTCACAGATTGCTAAAAATCAACCCGCTACTTAAAGTATAGAGGTTATGGATGTAAGGTGCAAGGGGTAACATTTGTAAATAATGTTAAAATGGAATTTTATAAACTCATATTATTTGTTATCCAAGTATACTGTATTGTTTTGTATTGCATTTACTGTGAATTGAATTTGTGTTCTGTCCTTAGTACTCTGCATATTTTATTCCTGGTATATTGGCCAAGAAATAACTTTTCTTTGCAGTTACATTTTTTGTGGTCTGTTTGTCATACTCATGCTGTAGTGCTGTCGTATAAGATACAATATCAAATTCACACTGTGAAAAGAAAACATCGCTGTGTTGCTTTCAAGTTCATCTTGGTATTCCAAGTTACATTTCTAAATCTGCATCCAATATTTAGCATGATACGGTATTTACAATCAGACGTTTTGCTACCATACACAGAATCTTGCCCCAACAAATGTTTTCTCACTTATTGTTTAAGCGTTTTCATCTGTGGTAGTTTTTGATGCAATTTAAGTAATGTAACCATTCTTTTTTCATGTGGTATTTAATAACTATTGGGATAGTAATGAGACATTATAATACATGTAATTAATAAAATGATTTGAAAAAATGAATAAATAAAAAGTTTTTGTTTTCTTCTTGAAGAGATGCTTTGTTTTTGCCTGATCTCTGTGGCTTATACTATATTATTGAAATATAGTTATTGTATGACAAGTTATTATGCAATACCTTTTCAAATAGCTGTAATTTGTTTCTTAGTTAATAAACAAAAAAGTATGTTGTGATGCCAAAATACATATCAGTGACAATTTGCTTTAACTCTCAATGATAGCTAAACTTCATAAGCTTCTAAAACAAAATGTTTGGCACTGCCTACCTCTCAGCATGAAGGACTTTTAATGAGTTTCAACAGTAGAAACTGCTAATATCTGTAATCCAATGGCTCATGAGGTTGAAAAATAATCCATGTGGACATTTGTTGTCTGGTTGAGTAACAGCACCCTGTAAAAAGAAAATGGTCCATTCCATGCCCTGTCAGAATGATTTGTAGAGAAGTGCACTGAATATCTCAAAATATATGAATTTGGTAGAATGATCAGTCACATAACCAGTATTTGTTCCAGTCAAATACAAAGTGTTGTTGCAGAATGTTCTTTTCAGATCCAATCTCCTTGCACCGAACATGAAATAAAAACTCATTATCTTTCACATCCCAAAACATGTAAAAGGTTTGGGTTATTTATTGGTTGCAGCGCACTTGTGACACAGTTTGGATCTGGCAAAGACCAATGTTCCTTAACAAAGAATTACACAAACATGGAGGTCTAGAGACAAATGTAGGTTATTGTTAAGGGAATATTACACTTGTTTGTATTTTTGTATATTTTGTAAATGAGTGTTTGCACTGTCATACATTATAAATGTATATACAGCTTGCCCTCCATTTTTGTAAGCCAGTCTGATAAAAGACTACAATACCCTGATTGTATAAAAAGCTCATAGTATGTCGGAAAAAGTGATATAAAGTCATAGTATACTATGTCAAAATGTCACAGTATAGTAAGTTGAATAAGTGATTAAAAAAGTCACAGTATAGTATATTGAAGAAAGTCAGGAAGAACATGCAAACTCCATACAACAAGGCCCAGCGAACTGGGGATCGAATCCTGCAGTGCCTACTTGCTGGTGCTAATTGGAGCAGTGCTAACCACTGAGTGACCATGACACAAATATAATATTTTGAAAACAGATTTAGCATAGTATGTTGAAAAAAAGTCATAGAGTATATCAAAAAAGTGATTAAAAAAAAAGTCATAGTGTAGTATGTCGAAAACAGTGATGAAGTCATAGTGCAGTTGTCGAAAAAAGTGATAAAAAGTCCTAAAATAGTATATCAGAAAAGTCATAAAAAAAGTCACAGAAAGTCTGTAGGAACATGCAAGCTCCACAGAAAAAGGCCCAGCCCGGACTGGGGATCAAACCAAGGGTCAGAGACAGCAGTGCCTATTTGCTGGTCATAGTATATAGTATGTAGAAAGAAGTCGTAGTACAGTACTTTTTTCTACTTACTATACTATGATTTATTTCGACATACTATACTATGACTTTTTATTCATAGTCTACTTTTTCACCACTACATTTCAGAAGGAAATATTTTACGTTTTACATTAATATACTAATAGTAATAGACTTATTCACCTACATTTACTGCTCCTTTAAAAGTATAGAAGTGTCAACCTCAAATCTTTATTAGATGTTCAGCATCTAATCTTGCTGCGGTATATGAGAAGCCTGAAATGATGTTTAATGTTGTATTTATCGCTCACAGAGGGACAGAACATTAGAAACCTCTCAAGAGTGAACTGGGGATTGATCCTTCAACCTCAGATTGTGAAGTATACATTGAGTCAGCTCCTGCCTCCTCATCTGGGTAAGCTATTCCCAAAGCTTTCTTTACTTTTGTTCCTTCAATCATTTGTTATACAAACCGACAAACGGACACAGACCTAGTGGAGGGGTGTACACCTTTTGACATACTACACTTTTTTCTTTATACTCTACTATGACTTTTGTATTCATACTATACTATGACTTTTTTTATCACTTTTTTCGAGATACTATACTATGATTTGTTTCAACATACTATAATATCACTTATTTCGATATACTATACTATGACTTTTTTGACATACTATACTATGATTTTTTCATCACTTTTTTCGACATGATAAACTATGCCTTTTATCTCTTTTTTCGGCATACTATACTTTGACTTTTGTCTTTATACTGTTTTTTAACACTTTTTTCGACATACTATACTATGACTTGTTTCAACATACTATAGTATATAGTCATAGTATATATAGAATGTCGAAAGAAGTTATATTATAATATAACTTCTTTCGACATTCTATATATACTATGACTTTTTTTTGACATACTATACTATGACTATTTTTGACTTTTTTCAACATACAGACATTTCAGTATGACAAAATAAGTCATAGTCTCGTACATCGAAAAATGTGATAAAACTCCTAGTATAGGATATCGAAAAAAGTCATGGTATAGTATGACATTTTTAAAAAATAAAAAAATCATAGTATAGTATGAAGAAAAAAGTAAAAAAAAAAGTTATAGTATAGTATGTTGAAAGAAGTCATAGCATAGAATGGATAGAATATTGAAAAAAGTCATGGTACAGTATGAAGAAAAAAAAAACGTTATAGTATAGTATAGTAAGTATAGTATAGTATGTTGAAAAAAAGGGATTCAAAAGTCATAGTATCCGTCATAAAAATGTCACAATGTCTTAGTGTAGTATTAATGCTGCAGCTGGTGTTTAATCTACAGCACAGTTTCATATTTTATAAATTCATCATATGTTTTGTTTGTAAAAGAAATGTAATGGATTACAGTATTTCCCTCTGATTAGTGGAGTGGATTAATTAGTGGAGTGCAAGAAAAAAATAATAAAATGAAAGTAAAATAATCAAGTAAAGTGAAATTACCTCATAACTGTACTCAAGAACAGTACTCGAATATACTTTCCATCACTGATTTGGAATGTTTACTGTCACCTAGTGGTCACAGTGAGGAACTGCAACGCATGAGAAGCACTTCCGGTGAATAGTTTCAAAATAAAACGTCATAAATGGAATAGAAAAAAATATTCTCTACTTTTCTCGTCATGGTGGTCACAGCCGAAGACAACATACTGCATTGACTAATACTATTATTAATTTGCTTATGCTATATATATATATATATATATATATATATATATATATATATATACACACACACATTGTATATTAGCATTCTTTCAGAAGTTTCAGGGTTATTCTATTAAATCTAGGTCATACATTTAATGTAAAATTGAGAACCAGCTATTTTATGAGATCACCGTGAGCACAACAAAAGCTTATAAAAGTAGGTACAGACAAGAATATCCTATGTATGTACATTTAGAATTCATTATTGGAATTATAAATGGTGAAATACAATACAACACAAGGCAAATATTACCACAAAGTATATACTTTATTTCAGGCCAATTTCAAAGTATCATATGAAGCAAGATATAATGTAACAGAATTTGTTCTAAAACACATGCACATATCTATCAAAAAAAAAAAAAAAAAAGAACAGATCATTACTGAATATAAATTCATTTCATGTGCATTTAGAAAACTCTAAATACAAAAATCCTTTAACTTGTGTGATTAGTTCTACTGTTACAATGACAGTCAACAGCTAATACGCTCTGACAATTACACACTAAGTAAGCATAAAATCAGGTTTGTGTGACAAAATACGTCATTGCATCAAAATGAAAAATGAAAACTCTGTAGCCGTGCAATACAAGCACTGTAGTGTACCACTCGTTTTAGTTGCATTGTTCTCACCAACACTGTTTATCCACCGTAAATCCATCAACACATGATTTAAATGATCAATAAAATCAAAACTAAAAACAGGTTTTTTTCACACAGAATAAAAAAAGAAATAAAAAAAAAAATTGTTCATGATCTCTGATCTACAAAAAAGAAAATCATTGTTCCATCAAGTTATTAATGCTACCAATGAAGTATTGTTTGGCAACAGAATCAGTGTGACACCATGTAAGGGCATGCAGTTCCTGCAGTCATGGTGTAAACATGAAAATAATGGGATTATGGAGAGAATTGTCAGTGTGTTGTCTCCACTGCGGCTGAAGCAGTTTTAAACTCCGAGATAATGTAAACATGTGAATCACGTGCTTCTCTGTTCTGAAACCTCATCCTTAAAATCTCAGGGTTAGTCACTCATAAACAACCGTCTCGTCTAAAAAATAAAAAAGAATCTCTCAGCTAGACCTATTCAGACATGTCCATTAACACTTTAAACCTACATCATTTCCTCATTAGCTTATACAGTGTGTTCATACAGAGGCTGATTTACAAATCAAACCGTTTTATGGACTCGGGGAAAATGGAAGCGAAAAATAATAAGTGTTAGCGTCATTACAAAAACATCTTTGGAATCTGCCACAACAATTCCTGACTTGAGATAATAACTGATTGTTTCTTAATTACTTCACACACAAAAAAAAATAAAAAATTCAACAATCCGCGTAACTCACCGCTGTCAGTCAAACCCTGGCCTTCTACACTACCCCTCAACATGACTCTTTAAAACCTGCTTTAACTTGTCCCAGCTGTTAGTCTCTAAACCCCTCATTTCAACACACAGCATCGCACAGAGGGGTTCCGCTCCCTCCTTAGGAAGACCGTTTCAAACGTTGTTTCAAACATTGTAACTCTTGTGTACTGTATGCTGCCACAAGATTGAATTGATCGAAGAGCTGTAGTTTCTGTTCAGCCAAAAGATCTGCCTTTTTGGTTAATGTTTAGGGAATATAGTAAAAGCTGCATGTGATCAACAAAGACAATAACACTAATATGTATATAGTAAATCACAGAGACGAGAAGAACATCAGCTAAATGGTTAAAAAAACGCCTAACTGAATCATTCTGTCTTGGCAGACTTCATCATTTGTGAAGCGTTGTGCTGTGATAACAGTCGACCCGGTTAAAAATGCATTAAGTCATCTATTAAAGAAATTAAAAACAAGAGGCAAAATGCCATTTGATCTAAGCTATCATAAGATATGCAGTAACCTAAAAAATAAAAGAATACTATTAAAAGATAAAACAAAGCATGAATCATGAATTAGGCTTGGATAAGACTGAGATACTTAAAGAAGGGTTTTAAAAAAAAAAAACAGAAATCCCTAAATCCCCTTATAATGTGTTTTATAAAACAAAAATACAATTTTGATTATTGAACATTAGATAGAGGAAAGTGTGGCTGATGTAAATGAACACAGCCTAATGCTTATTGCTGTTGTTACAGAAACTTTGTAATTGTTCGTGTTGCGTCTCAAAAAATACAACCGAAGGCACTTGATCTATCAAAGGTTTAACTTAGACTTGCTGGCACAGCCAAGCAGCAATGTAGTCGGTCCCCAGGATCCACCCCCCCCCCAATCCCCCCTCACCCACCCACCCAGCAAAGCTAACGTGTCCAAACTGGGCCTCACGTTACCTTTGCTCCAAATCAGTATTGTTCTTTATGCTTCAAATACATCATTTTTGGTTGCTCAGGCTCGTTGAAAACGCACACAAAAAAGAAGAATAAAAACATACAAGGCCAAATATAAAGCTACTTAAGCTAGATGCAATAGTCCCAAATGCAGTTAAGTAGTGCTGCTTTATGCTATGTTGCAAGAAAAAGAGGCACCAGAGCCTCCGGGTGATGTCTGATGATGGCAGTCCTTGCAGGAGAGTGCATGCACCAGCTCAGCTCAGCTATGAGGGGAGACTGGGGGGGGAAGGAGCAACCCCTGCTCTAGGGAAAGATGCCCTAGATTCACGGACAGATCTGTGAAAGATTTGGGGACCCTTGTGTAATTGTCTGTTCATGGGCCAGCCTTGAAGACACAGACAAAATAAAGAGATAACACACCAGTGAAAAAGAAAAGAACAACACTGCCTCAGAAGAGCTTGGCCTTACACGGCGAGCCAGAAACAGAAGTCCAGAGAGGCTCGCTGAAATGTCTTGTTTAAAAGCATCTGTGACTCCTTCAAAGAGTAGAGCAGGCAGCAGTTCAGAGTGTGATGAGAGGAGTACGGAGCGCCCTGCTCGGATCTTCTATAACCACGTGAGGAAGCTCTCCTTGTCAATCTTGGTAGCTGCCAGCACTGTCTCCATGTCGTTGAGGATGTCGGAGCTCAGGGCCTCCTGGAGACTGGGCATCAGCTCTTCGCCCTCCACCGCCATGCTCTCACTCTCCAGGGTGCCCAGGTCCACGTCTGTTCCCGGGATGGCGTCCAGGTAGTCGGGGAAACGACTGGGCTGTGATGCCATGGAGGGTGGGAGAGAGTCCCCTAACAGACAGGAAGAAGAAAAAAAATAAGTCATTAAAATGACTTGACTAAGCAAGCATGTTTTAAAGATAAGGACAGTGGAGTAGAAGCACTGCTGGGTCTTTGTTGTGATCACATACAGACACTTTGCTGATTGCAATAGCACATATGTTGTTTATAGACTGGAGTGCCCCTGTTGTTTCTATGTAGGCCGAGTTGCAGAACATAAAAATGCCACCCGAACCAGGAATGGTTATTATACTACAGCATTACATTATGTGCAAATGGTACATCGCAACCCTAACACACTGAAAGTCATGGTGTTAGAAGTGGTTGAAATGGACATCAGAGGGGGCGACCGCCTAAAAAAAGAAATAAAAAAAGGATTGTACAGCTGAAAGCAACAAAATACCCCAGCCTCAACGATGAGAAAGACTTTTCTCCTTTTCTGTGAAATATCACTACAGCAATACACGAGAAAAGAATTGTATTAAATATGTGGAACTATTCATTTGTAACTCCTGCCCTCATCTCCTCCTCTCTCTCCTATTAGTACAAGCATTTTGTAAGAAAAAAAGGGACACAAATTGCAACAGAAAATCTGACAAATGTTTATTCCTCATAAAAGGTCTCCTCTATAATGTATAAAAAGTCCTAAGAAATCCAAGTGGTGGAAAGTATTGAAAACCAATGCATGGGAAAATTGGGTCCACAAAAAAAAACATGTAATACCTTATTATTGTCTTAATGTAAGTAGTCCACTGGGGAAGTTTCATGGTGATATCTGTTAGTTAAAATAGTTCCCTAGCCCGACCAGGCTCCTCTCCTTAACCTGTCTCTCTTAATTATGCTGTTATAGTTTTAGACTGCCGGGGGACTTCCTTTGACACACTGAGCTTCTCTCTCCTCTCTCATTCCATTTGTGTGTCCCAGAAATGCTTGTTACTAACCAAACTCTGGGGAGCTTATTCCCCGGAGTCCTTATGTTTTTTTTTCGCCCAGCATGTTTCCTTGGATTAGGGTGGCACCAAAATCATGGTTGCATCTGTCGCCGTGGCCCTGCTATGCCCCGTTACACCCTGCTTCGCTCTGCGAAGTGTCCTGCTACGTCCTGTAATGCCCTGCAGTGCCCTGCTATGCCATGAACTACTACAACTACTATTTCTAGTCACTGTTCCATTATCTTTATTGTGACCGTTATTGCCACTATTCATCACACCCCCAACCGGCACCGTCAGACACCGCCTACCAAGAGCCTGGGTCTGTCCAAGGTTTCTTCCTAAAAGGGAGTTTTTCCTCGCCACAGATGCTTCTTCATCTTGGGGGAGTTACTATAATTGTTGGGTCCTTATGTTATAGAGTGTGGTCTAGGCCTACTCTATCTGTAAAGTGTCTTGAGATAACTCTTGTTATGATTTGATATTAAAAATAAAATTGAATTGAAATTCCCCTATTCACCTGCAGTGTCTCCCCTTAACATGGGCTGCAATGGGAAATTGGCATCACCGATTTCAGTATTTTTCAATACTTTCCACCACTTGGATCTCTTAGGACTTTTTATATGTTATAGAGGAGACTCCTCCACCTCCTTCTTTCGCCTGTCTATTGATGATGTAACACTTCCTTTTTTTTGACCAGTAGGCTTGCACATTGACAGAGAACCACACTACCCCTCCACTGATTAGTGTAACACAATATAGGTGTGCAAGCTACTGCTAACAATTACCCTGAAGGAGACACGTCGTTGCAACATGTTGGTCCTTTTAAATGCACGCAAAGGCGTTTTTCATTTTGTCACAAACCCTACAGTGTGCCTTAGATTGTTTTTTTGAAGGAGACTTGCATTTCAGACCAGATTCTGCACATGATGGAAATAAGCTTGTTTTGAAGATTTTGTCAGCTTGGTGCATTACAGTAAAGACAATAATTGAAGTACATTACTATTCCTTTTTGTACAGACTGTAATTATGAGCAGCCAAGTGAGTAAAAAAACAAAACCCTTACAAAAGACTCCTAATGGTAATTACCAGCAGGAGATTTGGGGGATTTCTGACAGCTACGACGCTGGAAAGAACTGCGCAATATCAACGAGCCAAGGCTAAAAAGCTACTTTCATTATCAGTCATTGTAAGTCAAAAGTACTATTAACACTACTACAGTCGATTCAGGTTTGTTTTGCAATAAAGTAGTTAATCTGAGCAACCTTTCCCATGTACAGTATGTGAGTAGCTAGAGATGCAGGTAGAGATGTTCCAATACCGATACCAGTATCGAAAAAGCCTCCGATACCGCCTAAAATGCTAGTATCGGTATCTGAAAGTCCTGGAGTTTATGCACCGATCCGATACCACCTAATTTGGCCCTGAAGAAAATCTACTTTAAAGTAGTTTACTTATGTTCTTTTTCCGTTATGACTGACTGTCAAACTGGATAATAAAAGAAAGTTCGACGGCATTTATTGTTTGCGTTTGCTCATGTTTCACAAAAACTTTGAACCTGAGCCAGGCCGTACAACAAAGACAGAAATCATTTCACATCCAGACAGATAGATAGTAGTATACAGTTGTTAAAACATAATAAAATATATGACACACTGGTATTGAATTAGTACTCGCTTTCGGCCGATACGCATGTTCAGGTATCGGAATCGGTAAGCAAAAAATGGTATCGGACCATCTCTAGATGAAGGTAACCATCTTTGAATAATAATCCCATGTCGTTAACAACAGGATACTTTCCTGTTCTTCCTATTCTGCAAACATTACTACAATGTGGTGTTATACAAGACTAAACAAAAAAAAAAAAAAACAGATCACCAACTACAGAAACTTCACATCATTGCTTATCCAAGCAAAGAGCTGTCATAATACAGACCACACTGACTACGTTTACATGCACATGGTATTCTGGTTTTTGCCCCTATTCTGAAAAAGACAATTTTCCGACTAAGCTGTTTACATGGCTAATGAATGAAGTGAATATATATTGAATATGAATATTCCACTTATACTCCCATTTACATGCAGCCATGTAAATCAGAAGTTTGTTTGACCGTGCAAACAAAGCCTCCCTCTTTCATCGCTTCAACCACCTTCTAGAAAAGGTCGGTGTTGCGATGTTTGCGCATATCCAAAAAAAGGGCATGCATCTCTACCGCAGCCATACAAAACAACCCACATAGCCAACAACCATAGCAACGCACAGAGCTGACCGCAAGCCGTAAACAGGCAAGAGGCCGTAAAATGTCACAAACTGCATTTAAAACCCTGATTAGGACGCAGATTCTGAATGCGCTGTATACATGTCCAAAGAATGCCTCTAAAACCTGAATAATACCGGCATATCCCACGTCTTAATCAGGAAATGCTATATTCGGAATGCTGTTTACATGACCTGTTTCAAATTGTGAATATTGTCCTTTTCGAAATAATAGTGGAATATTAGTGTACATGTAAACGTAGTGACTGTCTGACAAGTGATCGTGTTTCCAGCCTCACCTGTGTCCATCTCATCCACACTGTTGAGGAAGTCATCTGGAGTGCGAGGGACGCTGTAGCTGCTCATACTCAAGCCGCTGTCTGTGCTCTCATCCCTGGAGTGGTAGGTCCCGCTGAAACATACAAAAATAAAGAAATCTGGGTTATAAACTCTGCACAATGGCTAATAAACATCACAATTTCCATCAAACCTCAAGAAAATAAAAAGCTTTTCCGCTCAGCAGAGTTTGTGGATGACCTTAATGACCCACACTGAACTACTTTGAAAGTGAACTCTGTGAATCTAATTAACTGACCCAACAATGCAAACACACTCAGTTATTAAAAGCACACAGGCTGAAAAGTAACAGTGTGGCCTTAATTCCCTCAGGGACCTTCTGCACACATCCGCAGTTTCAGCAGTTTCATCTGTTTAAACGACTATGGTGACCAAGCTTTCCTTTTCTCGCCCTCTATTGCAGAATATGGCAAAAAGAGCAACGGTGAACGGGGCAACAGAGAGACAAAGAAGCAGAGAGAAGACATTTGACAAGCCTATACTAATTAGCAGAGGAAAAATATGTAGGCAGAGTAAGGCGGAGGCAGGATGAATGAGGCCATTGTGAGAGTAGGGGAGGAGGGGAGATTAGGTTGGCCTGTCTACTGACTGGACCACATGTTCTCATGGCCTGCTTGCTATTCAGCCCTTTCCTCATTTCATCCGCTCACAGAAAAACTAGAGCTTGAACTGCTAGCAATGATTTCCCAGAATGCCATGGAGCAGCATTCACCAATAGTTAGAAAAACCTCCTGTCCTGTCCCTTCCAAAATTAAAACTTGCACTGTTGTGTGACGGACAATACTTTTTAACATAAAACTGAACATGTGTTGCTGCTTTGGCACTTTAGGCATATTAATTATGGTATATGGCATTGTGTGTATTTCTGGTATATTTTTTACGTGTCAGAACTACTCCTCGTGGTTTTAAATTGCCCCCAGGGGATAAATAAAGTTATTTGAATTTAATTTAATTGAACTTTTTAGATCTAGTGTCAGTCCATGGGGTAGTTTTGCATCTTCACTACTTGAATTGTGGAAGTTGTCCATCTCCAATTTGAATAAAAGTGTGTTTTTTTTACAGGTTACATCACCGTTTAGGTTCGGATTGCCTTTATTGCAGCAGTTGGACACCAGAGGTCCTCATTGTGCACAGAGCTGCTGGTGTGAATGTGACATTACCATGTGAGGAGGGTTAAGCCCCGAGACTGGCCTTCTGTTTTTACTCCTTGTGTATCTCGGGGAGCTCTCACCAGAGCTCAAACGGCCGAGTCTGATGAGCCGTGTCTACATACGGGCTACTCCTGGGCTCTGTATGAAACCAACCTGTTGAGGAATGGGTCAGAGCTGTTGGTGGTCATGGTCCGGGCATCCTGGGCCATGGGGGAAGACACAGGGTTTGTGCTGCCATCTTGATCCATGCTGGTAGGCAGCTGATTCCTTATAGCGAGCTCCTGTGGACGATAAAGCACAAAACCCATGAGCAACACAATGGACCCCACACCTAACCCCAGAAGTTAAATATACACAGCTACAGCTTCATTAAGTAACGATGTAACAACTGTCTTTTAGCCCTGCTGCTCTGCTGTCGCTGCAGAAAATGTTAAATTAAGGAATTACACACAGATGGTGCTCTCCATTTCTGCCCATACAGAGTGTCAAATTACATGAGGGGCCGACAACAGTTGGAGACAATTGTGTTCGACACATGCTCAGATCATGCTCTGATCAGATAAGGCTACGGATATGAAGTCATGCTGTTCTTTTTCACCTCCTTCCCCTAGAAGTCCTCGCAGGAAGGTGAAGTGACTAGACCAGTGTTACCATTTTGAGATCTCATTCAATGTTTACAGGGTCATAGACGACAACAGAGGCAGCCAATAGGATGGGATGTTTTTTAGTAAGGATGTAAACTTCCTGCTAGACACCTTAAGTGTTTGGTATGAGTTTTTAATCAGTCGTGGTGGAGCAGAAATGTATACTATTTGAGGCAAAAAGATGGATAAAAAAAATTATGTTTTTGTTTTTTCATCCTTTTGTTTTTATTTCCGCTATGCTCGCAGCAGTGCTTGAAGGCGTTCCCTCCTCCAACGACTACATTTATCCCAGAATCCCATGCGCACATGTAAACAATCTGGTTTTGATTTAGAGGGAATATGAGGGCTGTGTACTGTAAACAACCTTTATGGTTTTATCGGCTTTCTATTTGTGCACGACTGAGCAGCGTCAGCACTGGACTGCCACCAGCAAGTTGCATACATCGCCAGCCGTTCCTCATCATATTTCTGCCATGTGGAAGCCATTTGGGTGTGGCAAGTATTGCCCTAAAGTTGAACTCCCTACATAAAGCATATAGCTTGCACGATTGCAAAACTTCCTGCTATAATCATGCTCTCCTATATTTGCAAACAAAGAATGGTCTCCGTATTCCAAACATCTTGTATCTGAGAAGTTACAGGAATTAAGGGTTTACTGGAATACGGTCTATGTAGCCTGATAAGAGCGCTTGAAATGTATACAGTCTGGTCTGCAATTCGATCTCCTACTTTTATTATTTTCCATTAAACTCCTTGTTTAACTGGCGAACATGGGTGTCTGGAGTTTGGATAACTAATATCTTTTTCTACATATGCATGCACACAAACCAGGAGAAATTTACGTAGGAAGGCAGGGAATAAAATTTTTTTACTCTAAAACCTTTGTTTAAATGCACAAAACACAAAGGCGTGTAACAACCAAGTTAGAAACCAGTTTAAGGAGCTCAGGATTCTCCAGCAAAAATCTATCTGTTCTAACCATGTTTCTCTTAATCCCTTACCCCATTATGCAAACCAGATTTCTCCCTCACATGACGTTTCAGAAAGTCGACAATACCCAGGTTACTTAAAGAGCAATTATAGGGTGTAGGGTATTTTCTAACATAGACCCTATTTTCCCATGCATTGGTGTCTAAGTGACTAACGTGAACTAAAATCTTTGAAATCGGTCCGGTGTTGAGCGAGAATGCTGTAACCGGCAGCCGCAAACCTGGCTGTTGTGTAATGTGTGTAATGTAACCCTTTCGCAGCAAATGTGCATCGTTAATTTCGTCCACTTAAAGTGCCGTTTTTGCCACCGACCGGCTCAGGTTGTTATTCTTAGTGTCTGGCAACATTATGGAAAGGATCTTTACAGAGATAGACCTTTTTTTTTAAAGAGTTTGTTTAACCAGAAACAGCCCTGAAATCGTCATCGCCAAACTCACCAGACTCCATTTAAATAAACAGTACTTTTAGCGTGTATAGAGCCAGCATATTTTCACATGTTAATGGGTGAATTAAGGGTTTATTTCAACCAAACCAGAGAGGTGACGGTTGGAACTGTGGAAAGACGAACCAAGACGGCTTTTGATAGTTTTATTTTTGTCGACTGTGAATGAAGTGTGTTTTTACGATGCGCAATTGCCCATTACGTTACATTGCAGCTTGTCTTGCTTAATACCGAACAAGTTTTAAATGTTGTTGTTCCCATCAGTCACTTAGACACAAATACATGGGAAAATAGGTTAAAAAATACCAACATTACCCTTTAAGCATACAGTGCATGTGTACATGACTTTCAGTCAGGACAGTCCAAATATTCTTTTTCCCTACAGTCTGCTCAGGTCACTTCCTACACTGTGAACTTTAAACAACCCACGGGAATGGCGTGGTAAACAAAGTCACCAACACCCTCATTCATAATCATAAAGCTCTGTTTCTGCTAAACTGACACGGCCTTGAGTAAACTACTGCACTCGGTTGCACCAACCCTGTGTGGGCGGCACAGTGACGCGTCACAGTTAGGAAGTGATAAAATGACCACTTATGACTCACGGGACTTCATCGCAGGGTGGTGTTAACAATAAAGACCGATCAAAGGGGCTGAAGATCCATCGCTATACCTGTAAATTATGACTCATTTTTAAAGGCCTATCCAAAATGTACATTAGGTTTTATTTACAACATTAACATTCTGCTGATGCCCTCATTCAACTGATGAGGAGTTAGGGGTCCAGTGTCTTGCAACTACACTGTGTGTCACATAGTGAAAGTATTGTATTTTCCGAGATAATTTTTTGGGCATTTTTAATGTTAATCTTTGACAGGACAGCTTAGACGTGAAAGGGGAGAGAGAGGGGGAATGACATGCAGCAAAGGGCCGCTGGTCGGATCCGAAACCCCTGGCCGCTGCGTCGAGGACTGAGCCTCTGTCTATGGGTGTGCGCTTCACTAGGTGAGCTACCCAGGCGTCCTGACCTTGTGATGTTTTTGATACAAGCCACCGTACTTGCCAAAAGAAATGCTTTAACTGCGATTACTGACCTGTGGTCTCTGCCGAAGCAGCTCCTGTTGCTTCAGCCGCAGCCTTTCCTTCTCGATCTGCTGCAGTCTCATCTGGTTGTTGCCTCCCATGATTCCGGGAGGAAGCTGCCCTCCCTGCTTTACTGGAGCACTCTGGGAGATCCTCTGCTGGTTCAGGGCTGCAAAAGAGACATATAGGAGTTCAGATATGTTGCTATTGTATAATATGTAGTGCTCATTTTAAACTTGGCATACAGAGACACTAAAATGGTACATTTAAATTTTGTAAAAAAAAATGCGACTGCAAAAGAACTAGAGAGGACAAGGACAAACTGGTGGTTCCAGCTTTGTCTTCCTTCTGTGGGGAAATGTCAAAACCCAACAGCAACATTTCTTTGGGGCAAACAGGGGAATAATCTGTGTCACTACACCCTGAGGAAGGCTCAAACCGACACACGTTTTGAAATGTCTTGCCAAATGAATTAAAGATATGGTTTTTGTGACTTTTCTGGTCATAACTCTTCCTCCTCTTCAGGAGAAAGAAAATCTGCTGGGTCTCGATAGGACAGCTTTGGCTTTTGCACCCCCATTCTATGTTTAGGCTAAGCAGCCAGCAGACAATATTCAATATTGGATGTATAAATAATACATATACTGTATGATCTCCAGCATACTATAAATACACTAGCGTGTAAATACACGTTTTAATGCCTGGCTGCATTTAAATGCCTCATGACAAGACTGACAACATGAGCGTTTTGTAAAAGAGCCAGTGCAGCAGGTTGTGTAGGGCGAGGGGAAGAAACAACCCCTGTTCCTGTAAGACCTGATCCCTTCCCACTCACTGACTAAGACAGGCTTTGTTAGTTTTGTACATTGCATCAGTTATGACTTATCCTTTCATTGTGCGTTTTGTTTCCTTCTAAACAAATCACAGATTATCCCTCAAGACTGCCTGCCTCCTTGCCCGGGCCTGAAGGGTCCGGTGCGCAAACCAGACAGTTGGAAATAGACCTGGATCAGGTTTTGTAAACACTGTACCACTATCAACTTTAGTTTCGAAGATCTTTTACCCCAACAAATGTAATTGGATTGTGCACGAACAAGCTAACTACATGTTTACATTATCAGAACAAATGGGTGCGTGTTGAAAACACAGCTGTTCCCCAGTGAAATCTTTGTTATTCTTTACTCTAGCAAGGGTGGGAATGAAAAACACGAATATAAAGCCACAGCAAATGTATGCATGCAAAGTAGGTCACACATTTTATCACTATAGTAAAGAAAGAGAAGCAAATGCGCTTGACCACGAGGGGTGGAACAATAATGTAACCAATGAGGAAAGGTGTTTGCTTATGCGCTTGGAGCACCAACCAAAACAAAGCCTTGACAGGGGAAAAATTTTCATGGGGGGGGGGGCTGCCTCTCTGTGCTGTCCTGCCCGCCCCCGGCACCTTTCTCATCACCATTCAATCACTGTCTGTTTACACTATCTCAGGAGCTGAATGAACCGCGGCTCAGGGCTCTCCATGGGAAGCTCTGGAGGACCCGCCCCGCCCTGCCTGCCGTCTACCCCCCTCCCTCCCTCCTTCTCCGTCCCTGCTGCCTCCCCCAACAACCCCACCCCAGCACATAACACATGCACAGAAACACACACAGAGTCTTGGAGCCACTGCCGCCACCTCTCTCCCACACACATCAACTGAAGCCATGGGAGAGTGTTATTTCTTATCTTTGGCAGATACTGAGGCCTTTTGTGGCTGGATCACTCCACCATCAGGGCACCATTAGCTGTTTTCTAAGGTGGAGGTGCTGCACATGGGCCATGTCAGCAGCTTTGAAGCAGAGGCATATGGAGAGAGATTCACCGATACAGATCGATCAGTTGCCAACTATTAAGTTAATGAACATTTAATTAATAAATAAACTATTTTGATAACCGTTTAAATCAGTTGGAGTCATTTTTTTCTGAATAGAAAAAATGGTAAACGAATTCTCTGATTCCAGTTTGTTAAATGTGAATACTTTTTAGGTTCTTCACTCCTCTGTGACAGTAAAGTGAATATCTTTGAGTTGTGGACAAAATGAGACATTTGAGGACGTCATCTTGGGCTTTGGGAAACGCTTGATCGACATTTTTCATCATTTTAGGACATTTTATAGCGAGAAAATAATCTACAGATTAGTCGACAATGGAGAACATCGTTAGTTGCAGCCCTGTAATATTGTACTCATGTATTATCGCTAATAGGAAGTCTGACAGGACAAGAAACCACAATCAGACAGCTAAACCTGTTTGGGAGAGAATGTAAATACTTGTAACTTGACTTGTTTTACTACAGACTACCGGTTTCATCTTTAATCAAACTTCCTATAACATTCCACAGCTGTGGATAAAATGCTGTCTTGTTTACAACTGTCTGATCGTCTGCCTGCTGGGGTTTCTTGCCCAAACTGACTTTATTGTATTGATACGGCCATGTTCCCAGATGTAAGCAATCACTACGGTGAGTACAATGTTACCATAGCCTATAGAAACGACGGCCAAAACTATGTCAATAAAACCCGAGTTGAAATCAACTGGAATGTTAAGTTGTGAATTTTGAAAGAAGAGTATGCATTAAAAAAAGAAAAAAACGAGTAGGGCATGCGATACACAAAACCGTATGCTGGCGACTGCAGTCTTACAGCTGAGTTCCTACTGAACCACCAAGTCAAGGACTCCCCCTCACAGACCAAACAGATAACAGTAACCAATGTTACTGGAGGAACTATGCACAAACAATGAGCATATCGACGCAGGGAATTACATCTGCGGGTGAGATAGGAGCGAAGGACGGGTTCAGCTCAGGGCCAAAGTGATAGCATAAAAAAGGAGTCCAGGCCTGTGTGTGTGTATGGTTTTGGAGGGGGTGGTTGAAGTCAGCAGCACATATGGGCGGTGATAGCTGGTGGGCCATGCAGATAAGAGACAAGTTAATGCTGTCTGCCTTTTGTCTTCTTCACGCACCCCTGCAACACAACGAGCCAGCAACACAAGCCCTTATCAGCCGATCACACCGCCAGGCTTATTACACCACAAGATCACCTGGGGCAGGTTAGGGTGGAGGGTGTGCCAGCTTGTGGGAAGTCGTATGTGACCAGGGCACAGCTCCTTTGAAGGGTCTGTAAATATTTGACTGCTGTTGATTTAACAAGTAAAAGGCCCCTCGGGAAGGTGTTGTGTTTTTAGCGTTGAGATAAGCAAAGTGGAGAAACAGTCTGGATGTGACACAAACACTGTTTTATCATCGTGTACAACAGTAAGGTCTGAGTAAAGCCAGCAGTCTGTGTTGACCTGACTCGGCATGGCAAGGAGATGGGAAAAAAAAAAACGGAGTCAGCCAGGAAATATCAACAGTGTAGGCCGGCCCAAAGGGGAATTATTTACACAACAGGTTCAAATTGGAAGCTGTGTTGGATTTAAGCAATGTCGTGTTATTAATAAAAGTTTTCAAACCTAATCAAACTGAAATGCCAAAAATAGCAATATGATGAGTTTTTTTTAAATCACTTCAACTTCTGTTAAAAACACCTGGAAAGTTTCCCCGTTAAAAGGGTCAGTTCACCCAAAGTAGTCAACGGAGACTTCTTCAGTAGGAAGTGGCTCCAATAAAATCTGTTCAAACCGGGGTCAGCGAGTTATCTAAAGTAGAAGTGACATTGTTTTTGAAATAACAAGTTGCTGTTTCCCAAATGTAATTTTCCAACACTGTCCACATAAATAAACACCTCTAGGGGTGAGTGAGAAGATATGAACTGACCCTTTAAACTGGCTCACTGCTGCCTCATCACACTATGCCAACTTTTTTCTGACAGCAGAGGCAGAAAAATATCACATGACAGATAACGGGTTTGACAAACAGCTTTACATTAAGGCGTCAAAGCAAAACATCAAACTCCCAGAAGAAATCTGTCTATATGTGCACTCCAGTATCCTACTAGTATGTTTTCCCCTGCTGTTCCTCCAGACTAGTACGTAC